>NW_024096999.1:4592500-4892892 GCF_016545835.1 Crotalus tigris | reverse complement strand
CAGATGCTTGGCAACTGATTCACATTTATGATGGTTGCGGTGTCCCGGGTCATGTGATCCCCTTTTGCGACCTTCTGACAAGGAAAAGGCAATGGGGAAGCCAGATTCACTTAACAACTGTGTTACTAACTTAACAATTGCAGTGATTCATTTAACAACTGTGGCAAAAAAGGTCATAAAATGGGATAAAATTCACTTAACAAATGTCTCACTCAGTTGTGGTTGTAAATCAAGGACTACCCATACTGGATATATATAAAATACAGGATCGTGTGTGGGGGAGAAAACAGTCATAACATTTGCACGTCCTTGACATTGTAATGGCCTTTGAATACAAATGTCTTTCTAATACTAGCTTTTATGTAATATTCTGGGAGGTACTGTTCTTTAAATGTAGATAAGAGCCCACAAGCCAACTCAGCAGCTAACAACAGTGCCTAAATAATAATTTTATTTACTTTATGTCATATGGTATTATTATATTTTCACAATCAGGTCAAAGTTTGGCTCTACAAACTGATAAAGTAGCATATGAGCTCATGTTTACTTATTGAAAATAGGTCAAGGATCAGGGGACGGGAAGGAAAGTCTACAGAGGCAAACCTTATGATGATAACTAAACAAAATAACTGCACCAATTTCATGATGCTGGCCTTATAGCCCTGACAAGCTTGTGGAGAAAGACAGTTGAATTTGGTCATTATTTTGTTCAATAATATTCCATGTTCATGATTACTTAATGTAAGCAGTGTTCTCCAGGTTACGGTGTGTGTTTACTATTTACTATTAGTAAGCTTGCCTTAGAGTCATTGTCTCTCAAAATAGAATTTTCTTGTTCTTACAGTTTACTATCCACTGCTTAAATTCCCTTTATGCTGCAGCCAGTGCTTAAAATAATATTTTTATATGCATATTTATGAGAGTTAGTGCTATTGAAAATATTGTTTTGCCTCCTTATAAACATATATAGGGCTGAGGTATGGCTATGGAATAAAGCCATAATCATAGCCACCATCTCTGGAAGATTCTGCCTGCTTTGGAATAGAGCCCAAACTTCTGTTCCAAATTAGTCAAAACCTAAGATGAATTTCTAGATATCTCTGCTTCTTATAAGGAAAACAGTACAGCGTCACGTGCACCAATGTTATAGCTTGTTCCACACAGTAGTGTGAGCAGTGTCATGACTTTGGAAGCCACTCCTTGGCCAAGTTTCTTAGATAGATACATGGGTATTTAAGAGTAGGTATGACACAAATGGGAATGAAACTGCTGCAAGACTGGTCTAGCCGCAGAATGTAGGAGGCCTGGTATCTTATATAAATAGGTACTCTTAATTAACAGCTGTTGGAGGCTTCCAATTTATTGCACAATAATGCACATGGAATTCTGAAATCTTCCCTCTAGGTATAATTTCTTCAGCTGGGCATCATGTCAGCTGCAATAGTTACTGTCACTTGGAATGTGGTTTCAATCATTCATACATATTGGATGCTTTAAAGAGTAATGAACTTTAAAGACTGATCACACACACAGAGACACACACACACACAGAGACACAGACACACACTCATCCAAAAATGTTAATTGAATCAAGTGTTGAGATGGATATTGTTCATCTGTGGGGACAAAGATTTCAGAAACCCAGCAGAGCTGATTGATGAAGAAGAAAAGAGCACAAATAATTTGTACTGTGATTAGACTTTTGTAAGACCTCAAAGAAATTATTCCATTTCTTTATTATTTTTCATCAAAATACTCTCCTCTCCACTACTACAACTACAACAAGTGGGGTATCACACGGTTCCATCTTAAGTCCAGTTCTCTTCAATATCTTCATAAATGACTTGGACGAGGGGATAGATGGGGAACTCATCAAATTTGCAGATGACACTAAGCTGGCAGGAATAGCCAGCAACCCAGAAGACAAGCTCAGGATCCAAAATGATCTTTATAATGGGCCTTATCAAACAAAATTAAATTTAATGTGGAGAAAAGCAAGATTTTATACTTAATCAGGAAAAACCAGAGGTATAAGTACAGGTTAGATGAAACCTGACTCAAAAACAGTAACTGTGAAAGAGACCTTGGAGTTCTATGGACAATCACTTAAATATGAGCCCACAGTGTGTGGCAGCATCCGAAAAAGTTAATACAAACTTTGGTTGTATAAACAGAGGCATAGAATCAAAATCATGTGAAGTATTAGTACCGTTTTATAAAACCTTAGTAAGACCACACTGGGAATATTCCAGTTTTGATCACCACATTACAAAAAAAAAAAAAAAAAAGATGTTGAGACTTCGGAAAAGGTGCAGAGAAGAGCAACTAAGATGATAAAAGGCCTGGAGACAAAAACATATGAACAGTTGCAGGAAATGGATATGGCTAGTCTAGAGAAAAGAAGGACTAAGGGTGACATGATAGCATTATTCCAGTATTTTAGGGGCTGCCACCAAGAAGAGGGGCCAACTTATTTTCCAAAGCACCAGAAGGCAAGACAAGAAACAATGGATGGAAACTAATCAAGGAGAGAAGCAACCTAGAATTAAAGAGAAACTTCCTAACAGTGAGACAATTAACCAGTGGACCAGCTTGCCTTTGTAAGTTGCAGGTGCTTCATCACTAGAGGTATTTAAAAAGAAACCGGACAGTCACTTGTCTAAAATGGTATAGGGTCTCCTGCTTGAGCAGGGGGTTGGACTAGAAGACCTCCAGGGTCTCTTCCATCTGTATTCTGATTGAAACATTGAAACAAAAGTACCCTGCAAGGATAAAGTTAATCAATGTCTATATAGGTAGCTTGAGAGAATGGGTTTTATAGCATCTAGAGAACAATGTTCTTATTGAAGCTAAAGATAACAATAAATAATCTCAGATGTTGGGTGTTCTTTTCTTTTTTAAAATGAAATTTCCTTAGCATTCTAAAAGGAATCCACATTGTCTGATATTTCATCTCCTATTGGGTATAACCGACAGTCTCAAGAAAAGAAGGGGGAAATTGATTTCATGGTCCCTGTGGTGTACTACTGAGTCACCAAGCTAAAACTCAGTATTTTGTATATCTATATTAGCTGAGATCTGTATATCTTGTATTTGCTTTCTTAACTAGCAAATTAAATATATTACTGATTTTGGATGGGTTTAAATGACTGTCTTTCATTCTGATTAACCAGTTAACTTAGAGTGTTTTTAAAGAAATACATAAATATTAAAAGCATTCAAACACATTGGAATTCACCTGAAATTTGCAACCAGTGGACGTGTTCCACTTTATATAAATACGAAGCCCACAATCAGATGCTAGTGATGGGTTCCTTGTGTAACATTTTAAGTTTAATGTTTGTAATTGAATATAATTCTTAGCCACATTCTTGTTTCTATAATCAGATTTGGATATGGAGTGTTTTCTCAAAGTGATGCAATGTACACATTGCAACTGGCATGTTGAAGCAAGTGCTGCTGTCCTTATCTACATCTTCCCTGTAAGTCTCTTCAGATCAGGCAGGGTGTAACACTGCATTACCTTTAGCAACTGGGTAGTCAAATGGTATTGGCAAGGCCAAAGACAGGGCAATTCTCCTTTTTTTTTTTGTGGGTAACTTATAGAAAGATTATTCAACAATATGCTTGCAATTCTTCTTTTCTTCTACTTTTTTCTAGGCAGAAATCCATAACTAGTTTTAGCAGGTATTGAAAGAAATAATATTAATAAAGTACCTAAAGATCATAAATTGAAGTTGAAAGGAATGGAAAAGATGTAATGAACGTATGTAAAACTGACCTGAACCATATAAATCAGTTTCTTAGTTTATCTCATGACCTTTTGTTTAGCTGAGGAAACCTACAACATTCCAAATATTGCTGAATTATTATTCCCAGCTAGGCCTGGCTGAGGCTGCTGGGAATTATAGTTCAGAAACATTTAGAAAGCAACAGGCTTCCCACCCCTACATAGGGTTTTCTAGATTCTATGAATTAAAAAAAGACAAGACCTGGAAATAATGATAAAACTGAAATGAGACCAGACTTTTCTTTTCACTTTTCCCTCTACATGCAATGCATGGTATCCTATTATGATCTCTTTTTTTTTTTAAAAAAAAAAATCAATCTATTTCACTGGATAAGGAACATATTAAGACTTGGTCATTCTCTTTTTCAACATGAAGCCACGATTAGCTGTTATCACTGCACAAAAACATAGGCTTTAGACATGTCCCTACAAGGGACTTTGCGATTCTTCATTGTCTTGAACACCTTGTCAAAACCATATATAGAGAGACAAATTTAACTCTGCTTCAGAGAAGAGAGCTTTCAAGCATGTTTTTCAGTTTTTAATGGAATCTAACTTAGACAGGCTGCAAGAAACATATGAAACAATGAACAAGTATGTGTGACATGACCCTTGAGCCTCAGCCTGATGGCTTTTCATCAGTCCAAGAACAGAGCTATATTCACTCCAATTGGGAAGCAATAGCATGGGTTTTTCAAAACCAAAACCTTTTGCAAAAGATTATTTGTTTAGACAGGGTTCATGCTGAGAGGCTTCCAAAGATTCATTTTCTATTACCCAGCCCTGAAAGAAGCTTTCAATGTTCCCAAGAAGCCTTTGTCTTCAATAATATGGCAGAGAAGATGCCCAGAACAATACACATTTGACTGTGTGTGCATTTGGTGGTGTGGCAAATGTTAAACTGCAAGATATTTTTCCAGCAAATCTTATCCTTTCAGATTATATCTATATTTAGAATTTGGGAACTGTCCCAAGAGAGATTTTCTTGTGCATTTTCCCTACTTAATATGGACTGAAAAGTTTGCATATTTACTACGTCTATCTCTGAATCTTAAGGTGGCCTGTTTTACAGAGCATATCCTTCTTATTTATGACAAATTATAATAAATTGGGCCACTAATTTATTTTTTTATTTAAAGACAGAGAAATTTAGGTACAGAAACCAGCAGAAACTTTCAACTTGGCCTTCAGTAATGGTCACCTCATCACAGACCTCCCTGTTTTGCTGAGTATGAATATGTAGATCAGATAATATCTACTTCATTTAACTGTTTGCTTTTATGGCCTTACTTCCAATAAGTGATTTTTCCCTATAGCTTCTTTAAAGAAGAAATCATAGGAGAAAAAAAATTGAACTAGAATTTTTAGTATTTCATTTATATTATCCACTGTATTGGGTAGCCAAAGTGACTTCTATGTGTTTGGTTCCTTAATATTTAAAAGATTGGTGCTGCTCACAGGAGCATGATACAACTGATTAAGATAATCTCCTTCTCACAGTTCTTCCTCAAGTGATTATCACATAACAACAAAGGTTTACATGGTCAGTCTAAGGAATTTTGTGTGAGACATCACATCTCTGCAAGAAACCTTCTTCTACTTTGAGACCACTTGATTATTTTACACAGATTAAATCCAGCGTCTCTGTAGCTTTTTTTATAAGAGGTTCAGAAAGATTATTATGGTTAATATTCATATTGATAAAGATTATCTAGGGTAGAACACATTCTTTCCCACAAGGATTTATTGTGTGTATGATTTTCAGTCGATAATAGAATGATGAGCGCTAGTTTGGTATAATAGTTAAGATACCAGGCTAGAAACTGGGAGTTCTAGAACTGCCTTAGGAACAAAGTCAACTGGGTGACCTTTCTTTCAGCCTAGAAAGGAGGCGATGGCAAACCACTTTTGAAACTGCAGGGACTTGTCCAGACAGTCTCCGAGAATTGGAATCTGATCAAACAAATAAAAAAAAAAAAATAGAATGATTCCTTGTATTTCTGTCCAAGGTATAATGATTATTTAAACACTTTGATCTATACAATTCAAACTTTGTGTAGAAATATATTTTCTTTTGTGGCAATATGTGTCTTTCTAGTTGCTTGACTTCCAAGCCTGAAGTATCTCAAAAACTGTAATTATTGTATCCATTAACAAACCAAAGTCAGAGGAAACAAGGCCTGAGATTAACCAATTAAGCCAATCTCTTTGGATAGGCGAAGTATAATTGAATTTGCATCTTTTTGTTTCATGATCAGCTTAAACCTTCTAGAAGTACAGGTAGTTTCAGTGACATCACACTGAAGACTGCCCCACAGTTTCTGAGCATTCCAAAATCACAGCTAAAGGTATTTTATGGGATAGGGGTGGAATGGGATGGGGAGGAAAGAGTGTCTGCATGTCTCAACACTAACAGAGTACAGAGTATTCCCCAATAAAAGTTGACAGTCAAGGTTGTGATCTGCCTTTGCATATTGAAAAGGAAGTCTTTGTGTTCCACAAAAGAGATTATGAGAAGCTATGGTTAAAAATGACCCCCCTTTCTATCCTCTGCTTGAATGGAAACCAATAGCAGTGTTGATGATTTGGGATTAGAACCTTTTTTGAAATGATGTAAAGATTACGAACCTATAGTAACTTCTTTTTAATGATTTTGCCCCTTTAAGAATAGAAACCATGGGGGGGGGGGCAGAATGCATCCCACTCTAGGAAGCCTTTTCATAATATTTTACCAGTTCAGAATTGTGTTCTTTAGACTTCTATTCTAAATTACACATTCCTCCCATGGTACAATAATGGGAAACCCCTCCACACCCCTTCTTTTAAGTATCATATAGCTTTATATCTTTCCCTCCTTGGAATGTATATCACCAATTAAAATAGCCATACAAATCCAGGAAAAGATACAATTGTTTTAAGGTGTTCCCACCAGGTGCACATCCACATGTGCTCCAAATCATGTTTTGCCCAAATCCAGAGCAGCCTCATGCAAGAGACTAAAATGTCTGACTTGCATACACAGCATTGGGGAATGCTGAGTTAGGCTGTGATTTGTAGTGTAAAGACCAGGGATGAACAAAGCTACACCAGTTGTAATTTGCAGAAAGTAAATTATTATTTGCTGAAATACATAAATCAAGCTAGACACAAATAAACTAAATCACACACCGCTGAGGAAAGCAAAACAAACAAACCAAACCAAATAAAAAACTACTTCCAATATACTTGATGTAATTTGCCCTGGAGGAAACATCTGACACTGGGTTTTATGCTGTTTTCTTTTTCCCAAACAGCATCAAACTCATTTGGAGTTTAATGTTAGAAAGTGGAAGCTGGCCAGTTTCTGCATTCAGTTTCTAGATTCATCAGCATATCAAGATCATTAGCTATATTTTTTGGCATCAACAATGTTTGATGTTCTGAACTCAGTGTATGACTACTTGGAAAGTGTAGTAAATCTCCCATTTGAAGTCAGAGGATGACAACAGAAATTTCCCCTTTGACTCCACCTAAAACAAGTAATAATAGCTGGTTCAGTTTTGTATGTTCTTGAGCATTTTGAATGTTAGCTTCCAGTTTTATTTGGGATTTTTTTTAAGCCACATAGCTCAAGGTGGACAATCTGACTGCATTGTCAACATGTCACAGTAAAGTGAAGATACACAGCAATGCAGTTTTCCACTTTTCTCCAGTGCATAACAAATAAAACAAACAAGTAAAATAAAATGAAACTATGTTAGTTAACTCCACCTTAAGTGTTGGCATAGCAGTACCATCATGCTCTCTTCTGCCCTTAGAACATAGAGTTGCAAGGGACCTTGGGGGTCTTCTAGTCCAACTCCCTGCCTATGGCAGGAGATTGTATAGCATTCCGGACAAATTCTGAAGTTCATGGCCTCAAAATTGTTGCCAATCCTTGATTCAAGGTGCCATTCACCTGTTTTTGTTGAATACCTACACTATCTATACAGAATGTCTCAAGGCTGATGCAATTGATTCAACTGTTGATCCAGAGGCAGCAAATTCTGGCCAGCCTCAGTTATTGCCTAGTGGCACAGTCATTAAATTGCAGCATTGCAGGCAAACTCTGCCCACAATCTGGATTTCAATCCTAATGGGGCTCAGCCTTCCATACTTCCAAGATGAGTAAAATGAGAACGCAGATTGTTGGGGGCTACATGCAAATAATGCTTCTACCTTATAAAGCACAGAGAGAATGCTGCAAAGCACTATGGGGCAGTATAGAAGTCTAATGCTATTGTTATTTAGAGCACTGTGGCATTTGACTCAGAAGAGACCCGGGGCGATTTTCCATTCCAGCCACCAAAGTGTCTGCCACTGCCCCTATTCTTCTGAGTACCTCTTGGAAGCATACCAAGGGTAGGCATCACAATTATGCAGAGCAAGGAAAAACAGAGTGTCAGAGCTTGGCGGTGCACCAACCACTGAGGAGTGGCTGCGTGTGGTCCCTCTAATTGATACTTGAGAATCCAAATGAATTTGAGATACCAGGTTGAGTGACACAGGCTGAAGTGAATATCACAAAGCATTCAGGAATGCAGCCCCCCCCTTTTTGTGTGTGTGCGTCCCTGGGATCCTGTACATTCTGAATACTGAACAAACGGAGTGCATGCAGTGTGAGTGTGAGAGGGTGTGTTACAATACATACACAGATATTCTGCAGGTGCTAACAAGTGCACCCAAGCAAGAAGCCCCAGACCATCAACACAGCTGGCAGCTGAGCAAGGGAAATAGAGAGACACCTACAAAACAGAACAGCATCTAAAAAATCTTTGCTTGTTTGAAAGAACCATCTAAGAATACAGACAGGTCCCAGCTCATAAGCAAAGCAAACAGCTGCCTTAATGTGGCCTGGCTAGGAGTATTTATAAACTGGCTTTTTAAATGATTATTCTCCCTCTCAACACCCACATCAATCTTCAAGATTAAAACAACAACATCCCTGGCACATGTTGTTATTACTCTTTATATAGCATTTCAAGCATGCTTGTTCTTTGTTCAGAATAGCCAAATTTGTCACATCACTGCTATTGCTTTGCCAGGTGTTGGTTTCCTCAAGGCATTCTTTCTTACAAGACATTAAAATGTCACATCACATTGTAAAGAGTTGAGCACAGCAAAACCATCATCTCCCTAAATTTTATAAGATCTATCTATCTATCTATCTATCTATCTATCTATCTATCTATCTATCTATCTATCTATCTATCTATCTATCTATCCATCCATCCATCCATCCATCCATCCATCCATCCATCCATCCATCCATCCATCCATCCATCCATCCATCTATCTATCTATCTATCTATCTATCTATCTATCTATCTATCTATCTATCTATCTAATTTATATGGCCACCCATCTCACATGAGTGGCATACAACAAACCTAAAACAATAAATACCTAAAATCATTATCCTTAACAAATGTTTCAAATATTAAAACAAACTATAAAAGCAGTTAAAACAAAAATAATAGATGAAAGGATGTCAATAGAGCCACCTCACTAGTTCAATTGCCCCCTGGGATCCTTCTGGCATAACCAGGTCTTGAGGGACCTTCAGAAACTTAGAAACAAAGAGTCCATCCTCATCTTTAGCAGGAGGGAGAAGATTCCATAGCATGGAGGCCACAGTAGAAAAGACCCATTGCCCAGGCCACCAAGTGTAGCTCCCTAGATAAGGAAACCTTAACATGTCCATTCTTAAAGTTCTTTATAGTAGAATTAGAAAAAAGAATCTGGGATTCAGAATGATTAAAAACAAAGCTGTGTGAATGAGACTCTTATTCATAAGAAACAAGAGATGAGTCTAATAACTGATAAATATATGAAAGCTCTTCGATCCCAACTCAGTCACAATCAATGTTTCTTTTTACTCCTGAGCTAGAATGCCCTATAGCAGGGGTGTCAAACTGCCAGCTTGCAGGCCGGATGCATCATGCTGAAACTGTGCCCACCCCAGCTCTGGCAATGGGGGAAAAGTCACAATATGTCGAGACACGTCACGTGATGTCGCGAGTTTGATACCCCTGCCCTATAGTCTGGCAAAATGAACTATATATTATGCAAATCACAAGCATATAAATGTTTGATTTGTCTGCCACTGGCTTGGTCTTTGCTCTTGGCATTATAATAAGCATTTGTTTTACCCAACCATTTTCCTTATGCCAGACTATGCTTGCATTTCTCTCTTAATCAACAGCAAAACTTGTTGAGGCAGAAGTGTAGTAAACTTCTCTGTCCCTTTGTCTCTGATCCGGTCACGCCAGCTCAGCCCTGTCATCCTGTTTGTTGCACCTAGCTAATTAATGTGCAGACAGAACTTCCAGACACCAAAAGAACCTTGTTTTCCTTTCCAGCCCAAACCCAACTTTTAAGCAACAACAAAGCAAGCTGCACTCCCTTAGCTTTGGTTAAAATTGCAACTCTCACTTGATCCACAACAAAAAAAGGGCATTTGTTTCTTCACAGGTAAGTATTGTCAGAAACATATTGTGCAATCAAGATGCTGTTTTGCGCATACAGCCTTAAATAGCTATTTCCTGTTATACTATTGAAAGTGTTTTTGTCATTATATTCCACAGTGCAAAAGGGAGACCACACAGGAATCATGTCAAATATACTATCCACAAGACAAATTCAGATGGCAAATTTAGCCAGAAAAGATATTGTTGATATTCCTTTGTACAGTTGTGTTTTTCTTTTCCTAGTGCCTACAATAAAGTATCTGATTAGTAAAGACTGATTTGGGGATTTGGATGAAATTGATGAGTAGAAGTATACCACATAGGCAGATTTGGCTGCTGATATTGCGGATGACATTGCCCATTAACTCCAGCAGATATGACCAATTGTCAGGATAACTGCAGTCCAAACCAATGGAAAGTAGCAGATTGTCTAATTGATGTATGAATTTTCCTGGGCTACGGTGGAGTCGTCAGCTAATGATTTGATCTCTTCTAAAATTATTACGTCTATTACATTTCCTCCCTCTTTAATACTCTTGGTGTGCATCAACTTGTGATTCTAGTTGCTGCCTTGTAGGAAAGCAATTCAGTTCAAAGGCCCAGACTTGAAAGACAGGCTTATGCGATGGTGAAGCAAGGATGTAGCATTATGCTGCATTATCTAATCTCCTATTTGGTCAGAAATAGGCTTTCCACTCTCCCTATTTTTCTGTAGGGGAACTGAGTAGTCTTCCAATATGGTTTTGCTTGGCTAAGGCAGAAGGATGAAGTTAACTAACAAGGCTAATGAGTACAGTGATTAGCAATTGGCTTGCACAATGCAAAGAGAACATGGCCTAGGGCTATCCTTTTGCTTGGATATCAGATAATGACAAGCACTGGCAGGTTGAAGACACTGCATTATTATTAAGATGTATGTACTGATACTGTAAGAAAGATGGTTTTTATTAGTCTAGCTTGATCTTATTATCTGAACACAGTGTAGAGATGCATGTGGCAAGCTTGACATGAGCTAATTCCTAGAAACCAACCAGTTGTGTCATTTCTTTGCTTATGTAGATTGAACTCCAGAACTTCCTGCTGGCCTTTATTAAGGGGACACTTTGAAGTCCCAGGCTATGGGCTTCTCAGAAAAACTACACTATTCTAAATTGTATTGTTCTTTCCTACTAGAAAAACAATTCCTTCCTCCCTTCCTTCCTTCCTTCTTTTTTTTTCATCTGAAATCAATAGAGGAAAAAAGGGAGAGACAAAATAAAGCTCTAAAATAATCTTATTCTTTGAAGCTATTGGTTGTGCTACTACATACAAATGAAGAGACGTAAAGGCAATTTTTCAGCTCATGCCACATTTTACTAGTAACATATTTGTAGAACCTGATGTTTTCTTTAAAAACTTCACCTATTAATTCTTACCTAGCAGCAAATTTACATAGCTACAAAGTCCAGATTAAACTCTAGCATTGCCACCTGTCATGATTGTGTGTGCTAGTGTTCCATATGATAACCTGGATTTGCAGGTGTTGGAACTATGATGAAAGCCATAGCTAAGAGGACCTTTGCCTAGCTTCAGCTGGTAGGGCAATTGCAGTCCTTTTTTTTTTTTTTTTTTTTGGATCAGGAGGCTGTCCTTGCACCTTTGACTTTTAGCTACATATATTACTTTGCAATCAATCTACTGTATCATGCTTTAAATGAGTCTGGATTTGAAAATGACTCAGAGGTTATAACTGGCCCAAAATACAGCAACTTGAAGACTGACAAGGAAGCAGGAGATTCAGAAGGATGACACATGACCGGAGTTGCTGCATTGGCTACTAAAAGGTTTCTCGTGCCAATTCAAGGTGCCTGTTTATAACTTTTAAAGCCTTATATGGCTTGGCAGGATTGCAGGATGCTCTCTCTTGCCAGAATTTTGACTGCATGAGATTTACTGAGATGGCATTGGTTGTATTTATGGGTTATATTTGCATGGATGATGTCAGTGCAATTGCCCTATTCCTGCTTCATCTTTTGGTAGCTTTGGACACCTTTGACCATAGAATCCTTGGTACAGGTTTTGGGAATGGGAGCAGGAGGCACTGATTTGCCATGGTTCTCCTCCTTCCTCTGAAGCTAGTCCCAGTCAGTACTGTGGGAGGTAGAGGTCTTGCCCATAAGCCCCTGTGATGTGGGCTGGCTCAAGGCTCAGGCCTTTTGTGACTCTTGAGGTTATTTCATGGCACAAGGTGTGCTATCATCAGTATGTTAGTGACACCTAATTATACATCTCCATGCCTGACTAAGTAGATGATGTCATTTCACTGCTATTCAATACCTGGAGGCTGAAAGAATCTGGATTAGGAAGAACTCAACCCTCATAAATCAGAGTGACTATGGGGTTTTGGCAATTTGGGGCTGGTGATGTGTTATCTCTGATAACACTTTGGATGAAGTAGCAATTCCCTGAAGAGAGATGGAGCACAATTTGGGGCTTGAGGAGCAGATGACAGTCTTGGCCACAGGAGCCTTTTCATACAATCATCTTGCATGACAATTGTCCCTTTCCTGGATCAGGAAGACATACTGATAGTCACTCATGCCTTGGTCACTTCCAGGTTATACTATATCATGGGGCTGTCCTGAAAGACCACCCAGAAGTTACAATTCATCCAGAATATCATTGGCATGCGCCAAGTTGGTCACCACTGGTTTCCCTATATTACACCTCTGTTGAGTGTGCTGTACCAACTCCCAACTTCTTTCTGGATACAATTTAAGCTGCTAGGTATCACCTTTGAAGCACTGAATGACATTTGCAAGATCACTAAATGTACTCCCTAAGGATATTTGCCCATTCCACTAGTTGAAAAGGATGGGCCTGCTTCATGTCCTTTTCTTTAAATTTTGCCATCTATTAGAACCTAGGAAGTATGACCTTCCCATTGTGACTCCTGCTTGTAAAACAGCCCCCCCCCCAAGATCCAGCAGGCCCCCACCCTTTTAGCCTTTCAGAAGACTGTAAAAAGCTGGCTCTTCCCCTAAGCACTGGGGCAGGGTAAATTTAAAATCTAGAGATGGTTCTGTTTGATGCATCAAAGACAGGTAGCTGAAATGCTAGGTTTTTGGTTTTATTTTATTTTTTCTACTGCTGTTTTGGTTTTATTGTGATGAGCTGTCCAGAACTGTACTTTCAGATGCCTGGTTTTATAATTCTTATAAATGAATCCATTTTAGAATGGTTGCTTTGTGTCAATACCATAAATGAGATTAAGAGGATGAGTAACCTAGAGTTGTGCCTTCTCAGTGGTGTACTCCACATTGTAGAACATCGTGTCCACTGAGGTAAAGTGTTCTCCACCTTGTATATACTCTTTAAAACCACCTTTTCCTACAATTTGTAGGATATACAGGAGATCTGGGCTGTGTTTGTTGTTATTGTTGTTGTAATTTTTGCCTTCAATTCATTATTGACTCCTGGGCACTATCTTGACTAGTCCCTGCAGTTTTCTTGGCAGATTTTTGGAAGTGGTTTGACCTTGTCTTCTTCCTGGGGATGAGAGAGTGAAAGACCTAAAATGACCCAGCTTGTTTCATATTTAAGGTGGGACTAGAACTCATGGTTTCCTAGTTTCTAGTTTGGTGTCCTTAACAACTACACCAATCTCTCTCTCTCTCTCTCTCTCTCTCTCTCTCTCTCTCTCTCTCTCTCTCTCTCTCTCTCATCATTTTATTTATAGTTTGTAAACTGAGTCATGAGATGCAGAGCAGTGTAAGCATGATGTAATAAATACATAAATTGACCCTGCCTAAAATGGGATACAAAAGCAGATCTTTTTGTTAGGGCCTGGATTTGCACAGTACACAAAATTGTTGTTTTGCTACTTATCAGTTAGTGTATTGTCTGAACTCAGCAAATTTGTAAACCATGGATTTACCAGGTTTTGTGAATTGGGATGAATATATACATTTTAATAGAACAAGGCTTAAAAAACATATTCTGTATGTTGTGTGAACAAACACTATGCTAAGATATGGTGGTTACTACGATATAGGATTTTACTATTATATTTATTCCATTTCTCCTTCTTATTCCATTCAGTTTAGTATGAGTGATTAACCTTGTGAGGGTTTTCATGTTTGTGTTACATTTGCTTGACCCAGATGCTAACAATATTTTTCTGAAATCAGTCATTTTTTTTTATTTGTAATGGTCTAAACTTATTTATCTAAAATAAGTTCACAACATTCACAGTTAACAATGTTTGGTGTGTTGCTTTATTTTTGATTGGCTGATACATCCATGGAGTACTATTTGAGTATTTGTTGAGAAACATGTTTACTTGATTGGTCCTTTGCCCAATCAAGAATAATGGTCTACACAAAAATGTAGACTTCAATTCCCAGAATTCCATGACGAGATTGTTCCCAAAAGCTCTGGGAACAAGAAAGTCACACATCTGGAAAGTGTCAAGGCTGGTGTAAAAAAAATGGAATTTATGATTCAGAAAGATCAGGTAGACATTTGAACAAAGAAAGGCATGATCATGGAATCAATTAAATTTAGGATTAAGGTCAGACTTCAAAGAAAGTACAAAGCAGTTAGTCTGGCACAATCTGGTGGCTTTCTGCAGGTATTCAGCAAAGCTTAAGAGTGTGATGGGATAAGAACATTGAAAAAGTCTGCTTGAAACACTACTGGGAATATAGACATTTTGAAAGCGTTCTGTTTGTAACTTATTAAGGTCTGCTGAAGCAAAAATGTAAGAATATTTTCTCAACAGTCTTACATGTTTTCCTCCACACAAAGTCCAACTATTCAGGGAACTTTGTAAACACAATCATCTGAATACATTTGCAGCCCACCGCTAATTTTTTATTCAACTCACATAGATCCACAAGAGAATTGAACTTGTCAGGTTCTTGAGAACATGGCATCATTGATCTTAGTGTCTTCACTGAATTTTTAATAGAAATTCCAGCCTAGGTTTACTATGCTCAGCCCCAGATATTATGAAGTTCTGCATGTCTATTCATAAATCTTCTCAAAGACATTCACTGGATTGACTTTCAGGTAGATCTGTTAGGATTGCATTCTAGAATATTTCATTTGTGCTACTTTTTTGGTTCCCCTCATAATTTTCATGAGAATGAAAGCTCATAGACTTTGTTTTGCACTTCATGATACAAGGTTATCTGTAGCGAATCTACTCTCAACTAAAAAGAATAAACTTTTTCCCTGACACACACACACACACACACACAAATGAATAACCCCTCTCCCCCATTGCAATCACAGTGCTGAAGGCAAGAAAACCTTGGAGGCAACCTAATTGAGAAAGCCCGTTTCTGGTGCAGATATAGGTCAGATCAAGGAGAAAAACTGAGCAATTTTTTGGCCTGGTGTAGTAAACTGGTAGTGTGAAAGGGGCTGCAATAGTAACTACTGACTTTTGACAGAGCAGAAAGCAGAAGTGAATCCCAGAAACCAGCAAATAAATAAATAAATAGAAAATTGTGGGTCATGTGACCATGGATGCTGCAAATAGCTGTTTGCCATGCTCGCAAACTGCAATCAAGCAAACACAAGAGATTGCATGCAACTGTTGGAACTTCAAAATCAGGTTTTATGTACCTTTGGGGTGGGGGGGGGAGGATAAATGATGGTCATAAGTTGAAGATTACCTGTTCAAGGCAACCCAAAGAGAAATCAGCTGAGATGCATATCAGTGGTTCATACCAAAGACTAACAGAGGCCATTTCATCCATAATGTAATAGTTATGCAAAAGCCAGCATTTTTATAACTTCTTTCATGATGAACTGCATCCCAACATTCATTCTTCTATGCATCTGTTAAATGTTAATGTTAAAAAAGCATAGATTATTTAATGCAGACCAGGCACCAGTGTTTAAATGGTGCAATGCACCTCTTTTCCCTGTTTTACTAGAGTAGAGATATCCATTCTAACTATTCTATACAAAGCAAGATAAAAAGGATTGACTTGCTCCATTATGACCACAATTTGGTTGGCCTATGTCCTGAATCATGTCTATCATTTTGGCACAGATTGGGGCACTAAGAAATTTTGGCATCAGAGATTTAGCTAAGTTGAAGTGAAGGCTACTTGCAGAATTTGATGGGTAACACTGAGCTACTCAACTATACTAGAGTCTGATTAGTGTACAACATTAAAAACAGCACACCAAAATAACAATGTATGCTATTACATTCATCTAACCTGTACAATTATAAAAAAGATTCCTTACTGACCCCAGTCTGAGATCTGGGAGAAAAGCTAAGTTTTCAAACACCATTTTAAAAAACTCAAGCTAGAGCCCATGTCAGTTTCTAGAGGGATCCTATTCCAGAGACCATGAGCCCTAGAAGAGAAAGCCCCATTCCTGGGTTCTGTCAGGTGACATTATTTAACCAACAAGACTGGACCATGCTCATTCTTTCTCATCATACAGAGCAAGCAGAAATGGTTAGAGATATATAAACCTTCAGCTAGCCAGGTCTTATACCATAAAGATCTTTATAAGTGGTAACCAAGACCCTGAATTGTACCTGGAAGCTAACTGGTGAACAGTGCAGCTTAGTGACCAGTAGTGTTTCAGTAGCATACCATAGCATTCCTATACCAGCTCATGCCCTACATTCTGGATATGCTATAGCTTCTGAGTGGTTTTGAAGAATACCCAATGTAGGGCACATTGCAATAGCCCACATGTGGCGTGACTCGGGTGTGATTGGGTTTTGTCCTTTGGAGCTCCCTTTCTCCAGTTCAAGAATGAGCATAACTGAATCTATGCAAAGGAGAAACTTCCCTTACAAAATGGATCTTCTTTTGATCTACTCATGGTGACCTGTATTTTTATCTCCTTTCCAGGGAACAGCAGTTGTAAAACACTGGTGGTAGGCATATTACAGTCCACCATAAAGATTTCTTATGAGACTGTTACATAACTATCATGCTACAACTCCTTCCCTGAGTTAGCACCATTGTAAACTTAGTAGAAACCAACTAAGGGTTCTCTGAGGATTCTGTAAGTATCTGGCATCTTTATCCAGATATGTGGGTTTTTTAAGAAAGAAAGAAAGAAAGAAAGAAAGAAAGAAAGAAAGAAAGAAAGAAAGAAAGAAAGAAAGAAAGAAAGAAAGAAAGCCACATTATTCATATGGTATTTTGGAAACTGGAGCATGTGAAACATACAACATTCCCCTGCCCACCCCAGGGGGTCGATCTTGTGAATCAGAGCATCATCCTTGATGCAACAGTTACCAAAATACACTGAACTGAAATAATCAGTTGGAAGCAACTGTCAAAACAAGGGAGAGTGTGTCACATTACTAAATCAGATAAATGTTCCTGAGGCAAGCTTGAAATATATAAATAGGCACACTGTAATCCACCTGAGCTCTAAATTACATACCATTGTCTTTCTGAGCATGTCCTTCTCAAATCTCCAAGAATGACCTTTCTCTTGATATGAAAAAAAAGAAATAGAAATAGTCTAGACTAGAGCATTTTGAAAGCTCCACTGCATAGAATAATAATAATAATAATAATAATAATAATAATAATAACAACAACAACAACAACAACAACCCCCAGTGAGGCACTACCTTGACATGGTTGTGGGGCTTGTGTATTCTGAGAGCTATGCCAGAGGTTCAACCATACTGGACAGGTCTCATCAGAGGAGTCAGACAAAGAGTGTCTCTCCCATAAAAAATATGGTGAGACGTAAATTTCAGAATGCCATACCGGCTCGGACGTCGCCCGGGTTAACAAGGTCCGCGCTAGATATTGGAGTTCCTGGATATCTGGTGAAAAATGGGTTACAGGACTCAGGACTGTTGGCTGAGCAACCAGGGCCAGCAGCTGCAGAACTACTGGAAGAAAAGGTGTTTACCCGTCGCAGATACACAGTGATGGAAAACAAAGAAATAATGATCTGTTACTACAGATCAAGTCCAACAAGACGAGGATATCTAAAACGAATGCACCAATTCTGGAAAGAACAACATCCAGAATCAGAAATAACAGAACAGAGACTAGCAGATCAATGCCGATTTATAACACGAAATAAAGTATTCACAGAAACAGAATTGGACGAACTGCAAAGGTTTACCCAGGGCAAAGAAATCAAAGCCTTACAAGAAGTAATTCAGAATGTAGAGGCAAACCAGGGGGAGTTGGCAGTGAAGGAATCCAGCAGAGATATACAACTGTTCTCATTTGGAAACCAGGCACCTCTTCCTCAGGAAGAACAAAACCCTCTAACTAAAGAAATAAAAGAATTGAAACAAAGAATAACTGAGCATCTAGAACAGCACAAAAACAACAGAATAAGGCTACCTGCATTGAAGCTTGTTCCAAAGAAACAGCTAGCACAAGCATTAAAAGATGCAAATATTGCAATATCAAGTATAAGCACCAATTCATTGCAAGAAACAAACCAACTAATGTACAGCACAGCTGCAGTTATAACAGAATACCTGGGATGCAAAATCAACAAAAAGAAAAACAAACAAACAGTGCACCAGAAAAATGGAAGGTTAGACTAGAAAATAAGATCAGCAAGTTAAGATCACATGCAAGCAAGCTAGAACAGATGAAAGAAAAGAAGCTGAAGAACAAGAAGACCAAAGAATACCTAATCAAGAAATACCACTTAGAAACAAGGAAGATCAAGGAAGCACTGGAAATAATAAAGCAACAAATAACAGCTATAGCCAGGAAAATCAGTAGATATGAAGCTCGAATTGCAAACTATAGGCAGAACCTCCAATTTCAATCCAATCAGAAACGTTTCTACCAATCCATCAATGGAGAAACTGCAAGGAATCAGTCAGTACCTGACAAGGAAGAAACAGTGCAGTTCTGGAAGCAGATATGGGATAACCCAAAGAAATACAACAAGGATGCGGCTTGGTTAAAAGAGGTGGATGCAAATAAAACAGAAGTTGAAATGAAAGAACTAGTAATAACAACAAAAATGGTAGAAAAAAGAGCAAAGAAAATCAAAAATTGGTCAGCACCAGGTGAAGATGAACTGCATGGGTTTTGGTTGAAACATCTAACTGTTATACACCCACTCATTGCCAAACAGTTCAACAATATACTACAAGGAGGAGAAATTGAAAAGTGGCTAACAACTGGGAAAACCTACCTAATAATGAAAAATCCAGCAAAAGGGGCAACACCAGGTAACTACAGGCCAATTACCTGCTTACCAACAACTTTCAAATTACTAACTGGTGTGGTAGCTGATGCAGTACAACAGCATCTAGTTGAAAACAATCTCTTTCCACCTGAGCAGAAAGGAAACCGCCCCAATAGCAGAGGAACAAAAGATCAACTCCTAATAGACAAAATGATCTTGGAAAACTGCAAGAAAAGGAAGACCAACCTGAATGTGGCATGGATTGACTACAAAAAGGCATTTGACTCTCTGCCACATGATTGGATAATCAAGTGCCTAGAAATAACAGGAGTCAGTAGAAACATCAGAAAATTTGTGCAAAGATCGATGGCACAATGGAAGACACAGTTGCAGATCAATGGTGAGAGGCTGGGAGAGGTTAATATCAAGAGAGGAATATTTCAAGGAGATTCATTATCACCATTACTATTTGTTATTGCACTGTTTCCTCTGTCAACAATACTGAATAACTCAGGACATGGCTATCAACATCAAAAACATCTGCTAGACTATCCCACCTCCTCTACATGGATGATCTGAAGCTGTATGGAAAAACATCATCTGAAATAGAATCGCTGCTCAACACTGTCCGTATATATAGCCAAGATATTGTAATGGAGTTTGGCTTGGACAAATGTGCCACACTTACTATCAAACAAGGAAAAATAGTGAAAACTGAAGGAATCAAGATGCCCCACGAAAATAACATTAAGAGTCTGGATGAGGAAGAGTACTACAAATACTTGGGTATCCTTCAAGCTGACAACATCAAGCACACTGAAGTCAAGAAAAAGATTAGAGGTGAATACATCAAGAGAGTGAAGAAGATCTTAAAGTCCAAACTCAATGGAGGAAATACCATAAAGGCAATCAACACCTGGGCAATCCCAGTCATTAGGTACACAGCTGGAATAGTGGACTGGACTCAAGCAGAACTAAAAGCAATGGATAGGCAGACCAGAAAAATAATGACAATGAATCATGCCCTTCATCCACGCAGTGACATTGATAGACTTTATCTACCAAGGCAAATAGGTGGGCGTGGAATGCTACAAGTACATCAGATGGTTGAAGAAGAAAAAATGGCTTTGGAAGAATATCTGAAGAACAATGATGAAGATGCACTGAAATTAGTATATCAGGAAGGCTTACTAACTACTGGAGAGACCAAACTGGCCTACAAGAAAGACCAAATGAAGAACAGAATAGAGGCATGGGAAGACAAAGCACTACATGGCCAATACATGAAAAAAATAGCTGGGAAAGCAGATAATAACAAGAACCTGGCAATGGCTAAGAGCAGGAAAATTGAAGAAAGAGACCGAGGGACTAATTCTGGCTGCACAAGACCAAGCCTTAAGGACAAATGCATATAAAGTCAAAATTGAGAAGACAGCAACAGACAGTAAGTGCCGCCTATGCAAAGAAGCTGAAGAAACAGTGGACCACTTGGTAAGCTGTTGCAAGAAGATTGCACAGACTGATTACAAGCAGCGGCATGACAAAGTAGCAACAATGGTGCATTGGAAGATCTGCAAAAAATATCATTTGCCTGTAAGCAAAAACTGGTGGGATCATAAAATAGAGAAAGTCATAGAAAATGATAAAATTAAACTGCTCTGGGACTTCAGAATTCAAACAGACAAGCACCTGCAACATAACACCCCAGACTTAACAATTGTCGATAAGAAAGACAAAAAAGTCTGGATAGTGGATGTGGCAGTGCCTGGAGATAGCAGAATAGAAGAGAAAGAACTGGAGAAGATAACAAAATACAAAGACCTACAAATAGAAATAGAAAGACTGTGGCAAAAGCAAGCAAGGGTAGTACCAATAGTCATAGGCTCCTTGGGTGCAATCCCAAAACAACTGGAGCACCACTTGAACACCATTGGCATTGACAAATTCGCTATTAGTCAATTGCAAAAGGCGGCCTTACTAGGAACTGCTTCCATCCTGCGACGATACCTGTAATACCATCAAACATCCACATCTGCCTATCCCAGGTCCTGGGTAAGGACTCGATAGGTAGACAAAATGCCAAATCCAGTCTGAACATCTGGCTGACTGTGCGATGATCCATAATATAATAATAACACGAAATAAAGTATTCACAGAAACAGAATTGGATGAACTGCAAAGGTTTACCCAGGGCAAAGAAATCAAAGCCTTACCAGAAGTAATTCAGAATGTAGAGGCAAACCAGGGGGAGTTGGCATGAAGGAATCCAGCAGAGATATACAACTGTTCTCATTTGGAAACCAGGCACCTCTTCCTCAGGAAGAACAAAACCCTCTAACTAAAGAAATAAAAGAATTGAAACAAAGAATAACTGAGCATCTAGAACAGCACAAAAACAACAGAATAAGGCTACCTGCATTGAAGCTTGTTCCAAAGAAACAGCTAGCACAAGCATTAAAAGATGCAAATACTGCAATATCAAGTATAAGCACCAATTCACTGCAAGAAACAAACCAACTAATGTACAGCACAGCTACAGTTATAACAGAATACCTGGGATGCAAAATCAACAAAAAAGAAAAACAAACAAACAGTGCACCAGAAAAATGGAAGGTTAGACTAGAAAATAAGATCAGCAAGTTAAGATCACATGCAAGCAAGCTAGAACAGATGAAAGAAAAGAAGCTGAAGAACAAGAAGACCAAAGAATACCTAATCAAGAAATACCACTTAGAAACAAGGAAGATCAAGGAAGCACTGGAAATAATAAAGCAACAAATAACAGCTATAGCCAGGAAAATCAGTAGATATTAAGCTCGAACATCCACATCTGCCTATCCCAGGTCCTGGGTAAGGACTCGATAGGTAGACAAAATGCCAAATCCAGTCTGAACATCTGGCTGACTGTGCGATGATCCATTATTATTATCGATCATCGCACAGTCAGCCAGATGTTCAGACTGGATTTGGCATTTTGTCTACCTATTGAGTCCTTACCAAGGACCTGGGATAGGCAGATGTGAATGTTTGATGGTATTACAGATATTGTCGCAGGATGAAAGCAGTTCCTAGTAAGGCCGCCTTTTGCAATTGACTAATAGCGAATTTGTCAATGCCAATGATGTTCAAGTGGTGCTCCAGTTGTTTTGGGATTGCACCCAAGGAGCCTATTACTATTGGTACTACCCTTGCTTGCTTTTGCCACAGTCTTTCTATTTCTATTTGTAGGTCTTTGTATTTTGTTATCTTCTCCAGTTCTTTCTCGTCGATTCTGCTGTCTCCAGGCACTGCCACGTCCACTATCCAGACTTTTTTGTCTTTCTTATCAACAATTGTTAAGTCTGGGGTGTTATGTTGCAGGTGCTTTTCTGTTTGAATTCTGAAGTCCCAGAGCAGTTTAATTTTATCATTTTCTATGACTTTCTCTATTTTATGATCCTACCAGTTCTTGCTTACAGGCAAATGATATTTTTTGCAGATCTTCCAATGCACCATTGTTGCTACTTTGTCATGCCGCTGCTTGTGGTCAGTCTGTGCAATCTTCTTGCAACAGCTTACCAAGTGGTCCACTGTTTCTTCAGCTTCTTTGCATAGGCGGCACTTACTGTCTGTTGCTGTATTCTCAATTTTGACTTTGTATGCATTTGTCCTTAAGGCTTGGTCTTGTGCAGCCAGAATTAATCCCTCGGTCTCTTTCTTCAATTTTCCTGCTCTTAGCCATTGCCAGGTTTTATTATTATCTGCTTTCCCAGCTATTTTTTTAATGTATTGGCAATGTAGTGCTTTGTCTTCCCATGCCTCTATTCTGTTCTTCATTTGGTCTTTCTTGTAGGCCAGTTTGGTCTCTCCAGTAGTCAGTAAGCTTCCTGATATACTAATTTCAGTGCATCTTCATCATTGTTCTTCAGATATTCTTCCAAAACCATTTTTTCCTTCTTCAACCATCTGATGTACTTGTAGCATTCCACGCCCACCTATTTGCCTTGGTAGATAAAGTCTATCAATGTCACTGCGTGGATGAAGGCATGATTCATTGTCATTATTTTTCTGGTCTGCCTATCCATTGCTTTTAGTTCTGCTTGAGTCCAGTCCACTATTCCAGCTGTGTACCTAATGACTGGGATTGCCCAGGTGTTGATTGCCTTTATGGTATTTCCTCCATTGAGTTTGGACTTTAAGATCTTCTTCACTCTCTTGATGTATTCACCTCTAATCTTTTTCTTGACTTCAGTGTAACACGAAACAAAATATTCACAGAAAGAGAATTGGACGAACTGCAAAGGTTTACCCAGGGCAAAGAAATCAAAGCCTTACCAGAAGTAATTCAGAATGTAGAGGCTAACCAGGGGGAGTTGGCAGTGAAGGAATCTAGCAGAAATATACAACTGTTCTCATTTGGAAACCAGGCACCTCTACCTCAGAAAGAACAAAACCCTCTAACTAAAGAAATAAAAGAATTGAAACAAAGAATAACTGAGCATCTAGAACAGCACAAAAACAACAGAATAAGGCTTGGACGAACTGCAAAGGTTTACCCAGGGCAAAGAAATCAAAGCCTTACAAGAAGTAATTCAGAATGTAGAGGCAAACCAGGGGGAGTTGGCAGTGAAAGAATTCAGTAGAGATATACAACTGTTCTCATCTGGAAACCAGGCACCTCTTCCTCAGAAAGAACAAAACCCTCTAACTAAAGAAATAAAAGAATTGAAACAAAGAATAATTGAGCATCTAGAACAGCACAAAAACAACAGAATAAGGCTGCCTGCATGGAAGCTTGTTCCAAAGAAACAGCTAGCACAAGCATTAAAAGATGCAAATACTGCAATAGCAAGTATAAGCACCAATTCATTGCAAGAAACAAACCAATTAATGTACAGCACAGCTGCAGTTCTAACAGAATACCTGGGATGTAAAATCAACAAAAAAGAAAAACAAACAAACAGTGCACCACAAAAATGGAAGGTTAGACTAGAAAATAAGATCAGCAAGTTAAGATCACATGCAACATGCAAGAACAAGATGAGAAGAACAGAGAAGAAAGAACAAGAGCACCAACAAGTACACCAAAAATCAAGAATCAAATACCTGGGATGTAAAATCAACCAAACTTGGAAGGTTAGACTACAGCAAGTTAAGATCACATGCAAGCAAGCTAGAACAGATGAAAGAAAAGAAGCTGAAGAACAAGAAGACCAAAGAATACCTAATCAAGAAATACCACTTAGAAACAAGGAAGATCAAGGAAGCACTGGAAATAATAAAGCAACAAATAACAGCTATAGCCAGGAAAATCAGTAGATATGAAGCTCGAATTGCAAACTATAGGCAGAACCTCCAATTTCAATCCAATCAGAAACGTTTCTACCAATCCATCAATGGAGAAACTGCAAGGAATCAGTCAGTACCTGACAAGGAAGAAACAGTGCAGTTCTGGAAGCAGATATGGGATAACCCAAAGAAATACAACAAGGATGCGGCTTGGTTAAAAGAGGTGGATGCAAATAAAACAGAAGTTGAAATGAAAGAACTAGTAATAACAACAAAAATGGTAGAAAAAAGAGCAAAGAAAATCAAAAATTGGTCAGCACCTGGTGAAGATGAACTGCATGGGTTTTGGTTGAAACATCTAACTGTTATACACCCACTCATTGCCAAGCAATTCAACAATATACTACAAGGAGGAGAAATTGAAAAGTGGCTAACAACTGGGAAAACCTACCTAATAATGAAAAATCCAGCAAAAGGGGCAACACCAGGTAACTACAGGCCAATTACCTGCTTACCAACAACTTTCAAATTACTAACTGGTGTGGTAGCTGATGCAGTACAACAGCATCTAGTTGAAAACAATCTCTTTCCACCTGAGCAGAAAGGAAACCGCCCCAATAGCAGAGGAACAAAAGATCAACTCCTAATAGACAAAATGATCTTGGAAAACTGCAAGAGAAGGAAGACCAACCTGAATGTAGCATGGATTGACTACAAAAAGGCATTTGACTCTCTGCCACATGATTGGATAATCAAGTGCCTAGAAATAACAGGAGTCAGTAGAAACATCAGAAAATTTGTGCAAAGATCGATGGCACAATGGAAGACACAGTTGCAGATCAATGGTGAGAAGCTGGGAGAGGTTAATATCAAGAGAGGAATATTTCAAGGAGATTCATTATCACCATTACTATTTGTTATTGCACTGTTTCCTCTGTCAACAATACTGAATAACTCAGGACATGGTTATCAAACATCAAAAACATCTGCTAGACTATCCCACCTCCTTTACATGGATGATCTGAAGCTGTATGGAAAAACATCATCTGAAATAGAATCGCTGCTCAACACTGTCCGTATATATATAGCCAAGATATTGGAATGGAGTTTGGCTTGGACAAATGTGCCACACTTACTATCAAACAAGGAAAAATAGTGAAAACTGAAGGAATCAAGATGCCCCACGAAAATAACATTAAGAGTCTGGATGAGGAAGAGTACTACAAATACTTGGGTATCCTTCAAGCTGACAACATCAAGCACACTGAAGTCAAGAAAAAGATTAGAGGTGAATACATCAAGAGAGTGAAGAAGATCTTAAAATCCAAACTCAATGGAGGAAATACCATAAAGGCAATCAACACCTGGGCAATCCCAGTCATTAGGTACACAGCTGGAATAGTGGACTGGACTCAAGCAGAACTAAAAGCAATGGATAGGCAGACCAGAAAAATAATGACAATGAATCATGCCCTTCATCCACGCAGTGACATTGATAGACTTTATCTACCAAGGCAAATAGGTGGGCGTGGAATGCTACAAGTACATCAGATGGTTGAAGAAGAAAAAATGGCTTTGGAAGAATATCTGAAGAACAATGATGAAGATGCACTGAAATTAGTATATCAGGAAGGCTTACTAACTACTGGAGAGACCAAACTGGCCTACAAGAAAGACCAAATGAAGAACAGAATAGAGGCATGGGAAGACAAAGCACTACATGGCCAATACATGAAAAAAATAGCTGGGAAAGCAGATAATAATAAAACCTGGCAATGGCTAAGAGCAGGAAAATTGAAGAAAGAGACCGAGGGACTAATTCTGGCTGCACAAGACCAAGCCTTAAGGACAAATGCATACAAAGTCAAAATTGAGAAGACAGCAACAGACAGTAAGTGCCGCCTATGCAAAGAAGCTGAAGAAACAGTGGACCACTTGGTAAGCTGTTGCAAGAAGATTGCACAGACTGATTACAAGCAGCGGCATGACAAAGTAGCAACAATGGTGCATTGGAAGATCTGCAAAAAATATCATTTGCCTGTAAGCAAAAACTGGTGGGATCATAAAATAGAGAAAGTCATAGAAAATGATAAATTAAACTGCTCTGGACTTCAGAATTCAAACAGACAAGCACCTGCAACATAACACCCCAGACTTAACAATTGTCGATAAGAAAGACAAAAAAGTCTGGATAGTGGATGTGGCAGTGCCTGGAGACAGCAGAATAGAAGAGAAAGAACTGGAGAAGATAACAAAATACAAAGACCTACAAATAGAAATAGAAAGACTGTGGCAAAAGCAAGCAAGGGTAGTACCAATAGTCATAGGCTCCTTGGGTGCAATCCCAAAACAACTGGAGCACCACTTGAACACCATTGGCATTGACAAATTCAAGTTTTGCAACAAGGCAAGGCGGCCTTATTAGGAACTGCTTCCATCCTGCGACGATACCTGTAATACCATCAAACATCCACATCTGCCTATCCCAGGTCCTGGGTAAGGACTCGATAGGTAGACAAAATGCCAAATCCAGTCTGAACATCTGGCTGACTGTGCGATGATTGATAATAATAATAATAATAATAATAAATAATAATAATAATAATAATACAGCAGAATAGAAGAGAAAGAACTGGAGAAGATAACAAAATACAAAGACCTACAAATAGAAATAGAAAGACTGTGGCAAAAGCAAGCAAGGGTAGTACCAATAGTAATAGGCTCCTTGGGTGCAATCCCAAAACAACTGGAGCACCACTTGAACACCATTGGCATTGACAAATTCGCTATTAGTCAATTGCAAAAGGCAGCCTTATTAGGAACTGCTTCATCCTGCGACGATACCTGTAATACCATCAAACATCCACATCTGCCTATCCCAGGTCCTGGGTAAGGACTCGATAGGTAGACAAAATGCCAAATCCAGTCTGAACATCTGGCTGACTGTGCGATGATCCATAATTATTATTATTATTATTATTATTATTATTATTTATTATTATTATTATTATTATTATTATTATTATTATTATTATTATTGGAGGTCATCTAGTCCAACCCCCTGCTCAGGGAGGAAACCCTATACCATTTCAGACAAATGGCTGTCCAGTCTCTTCTTAAAAACTTCCAGTTTGGAGCATTCACTGCTTCTGGAGGCAGGTTGTTCCACTGGTTAATTGTTCTAACTGTCAGGAAGTTTCTCCTTAGTTCTAGGTTGCTTCTCTCCTTGATTAGTTTCTACCCGTTGCTTCTTGTCCTGCCTTCAGGCGCCTTGGAAAATAGCTTGACTCCCTCTTCTTTGGGGCAGCCCTTGAGATACTGGAACACTGCTATCATGTCCCCCCTCGTCCTTCTCTTCATTAGACTAGACATATCCAATTCCAGCAGCCTTTCCTTATATGCTTTAGCCTCCAGTCCCCTAATCATCTTTGTTGCTCTTCTCGGTACTTTTTCTAGAGTCTCTGAGGGTCTCTGGCAGAAGGGGGTGGGACCAGGGCAGAGTCCATCAAACCGTATATGTGAAGTAGGTGAGGGCCATTTGCTGGCCACTTCCAGGCGACAGTGCATTTCTTCATTCTTCATAAAGGGTGATACCTCCCCTGCATGCACCCAGGGGGCGGGACCAGCAAGGCAGGGGCTGGTTCCTTGCTGTTTATGGACGGCCTTGTAGAGCTAAGACTGAATGCATTTCAGCATAGATGGTCACTACAAAATTGTACATTGGCTCCTGGCTGGCCTGGGCCAGGGCCAAGGCAGCGGGGGCCGTTCCCTCACTTGTTTCCAGGATGGCTTCGCGGGCCACATGAAACCACGTCACGGGCCGCATCCATCCCCTTGTGTTTGACATGTCTGGGCTAGACCAAAGACTTAATTCAAACTTCATTACAATTAAAATAATTTAATTAACAAACAAATAATAAGGTAAAGAAACATAAATAACAGGTCTATTTCTTACCTAACGCAACTTTTCTCCCTTCTTCTGGCACACTTAAATTAGCATTAACAATTTTAGGGAGCTACATTAAGCTCCCTTGCCTCAGGTTGTTTACTTTGGGGCTAACCTAATTAGGAAACCAATTTACTTTTATGTTCATGTCCAATTGTCTAACGTTATTGTCCTAACTGGTCAAGGCCATTTTCTTTGTTAAGACTACTCAAGGAAAAAAGAGATTGGGTAGAGGAGAGCAGACAGGGAATTGTGAGCTATTGATACAAGACGATAGTTGGAGATGTATACTATTAGTGGAAAAAATTTGGCCACCCCTTTAGATAAGGGTCTAAACTGCAGCTCAGAATAATTCAATGTATGTATTGCAAAAAAGATCAAGAATCCAGAAGAGATATTCTGCCTTCTAGAATGTTCTGAACATTGAGAAAATGAGATTATGGACTACTTCATGGTTAAAAAGATTTTTTTCAACAAAATAAAGCCATTTTGGCTATGCCTACACTTTACACCACGTGCATATAGAGGGATATCTGCAAGGTGTGGTAAAATCAAGATGATGACTGTGACAGTGCGATTGAAACAGCAGGTTTTTTTTTTAAATGTGTGGTATATGTGATACACCTTAACAATGCATGAAGATTTGATTATACCATCACGGCTACCATCTTGAATTTGTTTTACTGTACTCTGCAGAAACCCTTGATCATATGTTTCAAAAGCTCTAAAGATTGTTGACATCTTGAATGGTCCTAGACATTCCTGTGAGAAGAGGTGATGGTTAAAAAGAAAATCAGTGGCCAGCTCTATCTTAAAGAGAGCTAGAATTTAAGTTGTACTACAGTTGAGTAAATCCATGTTTAAATACATCCTTACCCATGGAAGTTTACTAGGAGACTTGGTCACTCTCTCAGTCCAAGCTATCCCAAAGAGTTACCATGGTTGTAAAAATGGCAGATGCTATGTGTCTTAACCATGGAAAGTTATTGAAAACATTGTTTTATTGGTAACAGACACAAGCTCAAGTTGTTAATAAAATTATTAGTACACCTCATCATGATTTACTTTTAAAGTAGATAGCAATAGCAATTAGACTTATATACCACTTCACAGCACTCTGGGTGGTTTTCAGTGTCAGCCTATTGCCCTCAACAATCTGGGTCCTCATTTTACCGACCTTGGAAGGATGGAAGGCTGAGTCAACCTTGAGCTGGTCAGGATCGAACTCCTGGCTCTGTAGGCAGAGTTAGTCTGCAGTACTGCATTCTAACCACTACGCCATCAAATTTCAGCATTCAAAGCTCTGATAAATCACACTGACTGTCTTTGAGGTTGCATTGCTTTCCCTTAAGTTCACAACCGGTTAATGGTTATTATTAATGATGCATGAGGCATAGAGAACGCAGTGGTTCCCAGATAAATATGCTAGGGTCTCTTTGAGGGAAACTTTTTCCATCTTTTTTTTTGTTGTTGTTTAATACAAAGTACAAAAGACTGCATAAATGACGCAAGACATTTAATGAGTTACAGTTACATCATAAGCGAGAAAGAGAGAGAGAGAGAGAGAGAGAGAGAGAGAGAGAGAGAGAGAGAGAGAGAGAGAGAGAGAGAGAGAGAGAGAGAGAGAGAAGAGCAATTCCATCAAACTGTCAGAATGCATTAACCTCCTTTCTTATTAACCGTATTGGTTTCTAGAAGTCAAAAAAGCTTGCCAGCAGCAAGGACAATGGCTGCTTTCTTTGAAACGGTCAAGAGAATATATTGTCGTGTGGTTTGCCCAAATAGTTCTGTCATCTTGAAACCCATTCCTTATAAGCATAGAATATGCTTGGAAGGAGCTACTGAGGTGAGACAGTTCAGACCCACTGATCAAAGCAGAAATCCAAATGAAACCATCTTCAAACAAAGCCTGTCAATTTTCTCTTGAATACATCAAGCTGAGGAGAATTCACCATCTTCCTAAGCCATTTGTTCCACTCTCACGCTGTGAGAGGAAGTTTCCCCAACACTCAACCAACACTGACTTTTCTGTAATTTAAAGTTATTCCTTAGTGTTGTTCACTCTGGGAAAATATAAAGGTTTCACTTTTTTTTTCCCTTACTGAGATGGATCCCTGTATGTTTTTTGACAAAACCTGTCCCTTCCGTTTTTCTGATCTTTCCTCAAGGTTAAAGTTCTTAAATTTGTGCCCTTCTCTGAATATCTCCCAGGGTAGCTGAATTCCTCTTAAAATGTGATACTGGAACTAGAGCAGCGGTTCTCAACCTATGGGTCGCGACCCCATTTGGGGTCGATCGACCATTTTTCGGGGGTCGCCAAAGGCGGCAATCCGCCATTTTCTCCCCTCCGGGGGCGGTGCCACGCATGCGCAATGTGCATGGGGGCGGCGCCACGCATGCGCATAACGTTTGTGTGACAGGGGTCGCCGTCACACAAACGTTGAGAACCGCTGAACTAGAGGATCTAGTTTGCTGTGTATGTAATAACTTCTCCCCTCTGCCCCCTTAAAAAGTTATAGATATTAAACCTGGATGGGGTATGGAAGAGACAGAATGGATTTAGCTGTGAAAAGGGTCAGCCTGAGGATCTGGCACAGTAAATTCAATGTTCTCTGATTCACTATTTTGTTGCAACGTTCATTAATTAAACAAATAATCTTTTGCTTGAAAGTCCCACCGGAAACAACATGTTTAATTAATTGTGTATGAATATCTAAATAAATAAGTCTTTTTTCACAAAAAAAAATCTCAGATAATTTAGGAACCTTGGACTGCATGTATGGCTAATTGCAGGTTTGAGCAAAACCTGGCTATTAAGAAAATTTTTGATAGCAATTATTATGCTAATCTTATTTTCAGAATTTGAAAAGGCAGGCCAATATTTGAAAGGTCTTCATTTGGGAAAAAAAATTATTGAAGTACATTTTTCTCTCTGGAGTTATCCTGCCTGTAATTAATAATGTAGAAATAAATATGTACTGCCACATTTAATGAAATAAACTAAAAGAAGAATCAATTTTACCTTTCCAGTCCACAGCTCTTGAGTAGCCCATATCAGAATTTTAAAGATTAGCACTTTGATGAAGAAGAAAAAAATATATCTCACGCCGTTTTTATGTTACGTCCATCTTATCAAAATTAAGATCTGAATAAAGCTGGAAAGCAGATATTTCTTTGTGGGATCATATTAAGCTTTCTGGTTTTTTTTTTTTAAAGGCATGAAAAGATCTGACTTTCCTACACACTGTGCCAACCCTCCCTGAAAAATTGAAGTTTTAATTATTTCTGTCAAAGCTATTTATATAGAGTAAGTCAAAAAGTAAACCCAGAGGTTTGAGGATATGAGGCACTGGGGAATAGAAGTTGCCTTGTGAAAGGAAAGGATGGTGTTACTGTGATTTAATGGTAATTCTACCTTCCTCAAGGAGCTGTGTGTAAGTCCCAGTAATAAATAAACTGTTGGGCTTTTGAGTCAGTTTTTGACTCCAGGAGATTGACTGGACAACTCCCTGTTGTTATTTTGGCAGGATTTCAGAAGTGATTTGCCCTTGCCTTCTTCCTAAGGCTGAGAGAGAATCATCACACAACTAGTTGTGTGCCTAAAATTGTGACTAGAACTCACCGTCTCCTAGTTCCTATTCTGGTGTCTTAACCATCATACTAAACTTGCTCTCGAATTTCAGTAAACAAACAAACAAATAAAACTTGGGAAGAGTATTTCTCGGAAGCTCAGAGTTGCAACTTACTGTTCCCACCAGATTCCTTGAAAGAAATTGTGATAATATATGGATGAATATTTTCCCCCTTAGTTTTCCAATCGACTACGGATCGTTCTCGACTTAATTGAGCCCAATATTTCTGTTGTTAAGGGAGACATTGGCTACGTGAGTTTTGCCCCTTTTTATGACATTTTTTTGCCCCAGTTGTTAAGTGAATCATTGCAGTTGTTCAGTTAATAACTCGGTTGTTAAGTGAATCTGGCTTCCCCACTTGTCGGAAGATCGCAAAACGTGATCACATGATCTGGGGACGCCGCAGCCGTCATAAATATGAACCCGTTGCCAAGCATCCAGATTTTGGTCACATGACCATGAGAAGGCCGCAACGGTCATAAGTGTGAAAAATGATCAGAAGTCACTGTTTTCAGTGATGTTGCAATTTGGAGCTGCTGTAAGTCAAGGACTACCTGTGTTCCATTTCTTTATCATTTTGGGTTTTTTTTAAACATTTACTTACATGCATTTTGTGCATGATTTGTAGATTAACATCTTGTGCACATTTTTGAATGTACTTTTTTTCTAATGTACAATTTCTCGGGAGAAGCTAGCCTCCCTATTCATCATGTCCTATTAGTATTTTTTCCTTCTGGGTGTGTTTCTACCCATGTTTTCTCCTCTACATATCTTTCTATAGGCCATTTTAGGCTGAAGAGCTACATTACCGTATGTGCAGAAGCACAAAACTCAGATTATACCCATGTTTTGCCTCCTATTTTCGTTGGAAAAGGCAAGCTTTGGTTCCTTTTCTAGCTGTAATTCTTAAGCCTAAAAGATTTAGGATATTAATTATCAAGTATGGTAGATAATTTATTACAGTCTGTTATTTTTCCTTTAAAAGCAATCTACCACTGGGGGAAAAAGTAATCATACACAATTTGTATGCATTGATGACTGGTTGCAAGTCAACGGGGCAATTTATACAATTTATGACTTCTGGAGTTGGGAGGCAGAATATATAACATTGCTTCTGCCAATTTTTTGCCCACAACAATAACAACTCTCTGAAATAGGTTGGGCTAAGAGAGATTTGTTTATGGAGATTCTCAGTCATCCATGTCCCCAAAGATGCTTTTCCAAAAGGCAAGTGGACTTTGTTTTTCCTTGAAGACATTTTGCTTCGCATCAAAGAAGCTTCTTCAGTTTCTCCATCATTCAAGTCAGAACTGAAGAAGCTTGGATGAGAAATGAAACATCTTCAAGGAGAAACAAAGTCCACTTGTCTTTTGAAAAAGCACCTTTGGGCTAAGAGGAACTGAGCATCCATGTCTTGGGATGGATTTTAACCTGGGTTCTCTCTTTTGATCCCTGTGTCTTAATTATACTGGCTTTTCTCTGTGGCACATCTATACAAACATGCCTCGATTTACAACAGTTCATTTACTGTAGAGACCACTGGAAGTTACAGCAGCATTGAAAAAAGTGACTTATGACATTTTTCACACTTACGACCGTTGCAGCTTCCCCCCCCCAGTCACGTGATCAAAATTCAGATGCTTGGCAACTGACTCATATTTATGACGGTTGCAGTGTCCCGGAGTCATGTCGTCCCTTTTTGTGAGTTTCTGATCAGCAAAGTCAATGGAAAAGCCAGATTCACTTAACAACTGTGTTACTAACTTAACAACCAGCAGTGATTCACTTAACAACTGTGGCAGGAAAGGTCATAAAATGGGGCCAAACTCACTTAACAACTGTCTCACTTAGCAACAGAAATGCTTAGTGACCATTGGAAGATAGCTGAAAAAGAGGACTTATGAACAGAGTCCAAAGTTCTTCCACTCAAAAGTCACAGGACTGCATTTTGGGTGTGTAACAACACAACCCCATTTATGGCTTTTTGCAGGGTCCCGTGGGCACGTGTCTATGTTGTATGATGGTTTCACTGAAAACTGGCACTTACTTTCAGTTTTCAAAAAACTGTGCCATAGCATACAATGGGTTCGCTTAATGACAGTGCTTGTTTAACAATGGCTGTGTCATGGTTCCGACAGATGAAACTCTGCAAAGAACTTCGAGGCATTGTTTACCTTAAAGAATCTTTATTCAAGTTGCATAGCATCGGCATGTACATAGTCAAAGCCAAAATCTGGATTCCCCTCCCCTTAGCACATAGTATCAAACATAATTCCCTCCCATAATTAACAGTCATAAATCACATTCTCCAATTAGTTTGAAATGCAGGCTTTCCCTCCTTTACTCCAACCCGCCATTTCTTATCATCTCTTATTTCAAAAGCCCTGAATTCATATACTAGTACAATACTGTTATGTCTAACTAACTCCCATCACATTCCTCCTCCTCCCCCAGCATCATCTAATTCTAAGAGTAAAGCATAAGAAAGAAAAAGGCGGCATCTTCATATGTTGTTAAAGCAAGAACATCCAATGTTAGCAGCGTTGACAGGCTGCTTAAAGGTAGCAAATTTGGGTCAGCCACGTGGCTGGCTTGTTTTAGAACGATTATGACCAAGGCTCCTGAACAGGCAGTCAGTAGCATCTGGAGCAAGCAGGCTCCATTATGTTCAGGCATACTCCATTATGTTCAGAATTTGAGTACTATGTATATAACCAATAACTTCCATAGAAAGCTGAAGTAACAGTCACATGGTATCTTTTTAAAAATGTTTTATTGATTTTCTAATTTTACATTTCAGTGTTTAAAAAAAGCAATGTGGCGGCTAAGTTAATCGAAAATTCAATGGCATACAGGTATCTTTAGTACAAGTCTCAAACTACCACATTAAATATTTCCTCTCTTTTCCCCTTAGTATTTACTGTCTCACGTTCAAACTAATACAACGCTTATTATATCAATTAAATAAAAATAACATTCTTATGTTTATCAACAATTTTTAGCTTATACATATCCTGGTTATTTTAACATTCAGTCTTTATAGACAATCAATGTCCTAATTCGTTTTTCCCAATTTTTAGTTTCCCATTAAAATTAAAATTTAACATTTAATATTTATAATTTCCAAGTTTTAAGTGACCAAAGTTCCCTTTATCACCATTCATCACAAAGTCTAATATTCAGGATACAGGTCTTATCTATTTGAATATATTCTATTTCTCACCATCTTACATCATCTAATTAATAATACAGTATAACATTCTTATTTTCTATTAATCTCCAAATGTCTTAAATTTAACAACCAAAATTTCTCTTGTTTCAACATCAAATACTTCCTCTCTTTTTCTCTTAATGTCTACTATCTCATATTTAAGCTAGTACAGTTCTTATTGTACCAGCTAAGTAACAGTCACATGGTATCTTGTACTTTAAGTACTATTTCCAATTTCCCTCCCCCCCCAGGCTCCAGAGTATCCATTTTCCTGAACAATAAGATAATACTTTTAGAGGGCTTTTAGAGGTGTTTTCCCAGCCTGCCAATCCTGTTTTAATGAATTTGGATTAAAGTATAGGAGAAATGGGAAAACAAGGCCACCAATTTATGCATGCTAGTATGGCCGTCGGTCTAATTTAATTGTGCAAATGGAGCCAATTGATTTTCACATTTAATTAATTATGAATTATTGGAGGCAACCCAGTTGCAAAAAAAAAAAAGTCAAGAGGAGCAGAAAACTTTAGCTGATGACATCTTGCACACAAAACAAAGCCTGTCTTGTTATCTATGTATATGAAGAGGATCCTCTTTAGGAGCAGAAGACCAAGGCTCCTGAACAGGCATGCCTTTATGAAACTGAATAACAGAGTTAGAAGGGTCTTTGGAGGTCTTCTAGTCTAACCCCCTGCTCAAGGAGGAGACCCTAGACCATTTCAGACCAATGGTTGTCCAATCTCTTAAACACTTCCAGTGTTGGAGCACTCACAACTTCTGGAGGCATGTCATCCCACTAATTAACTGTTCTAACTGTCAGGAAATTTCTCCTTAGTTCTAGGTTGCTTCTCTCCTTGATCTTCATTGCTTCTTGTCCTGCCTTCAGGCACTTTGGAGAATAGGTTGACTTCCTCTTCTTTGGGGCAGCCCGTCCAATATTGGAAGACTGCCATCATGTCACGCCTCGTCCTTCTTTTCATTAAACTAGACACACCCAATTCCAGCAACTGTTCTTTATATGTATATTAAAGTCATGTGCTGCCCATTTCGCTATCCCAAGAATCTCTGAGAGGCTTACAATGAGTTAAAAATAATTTAAAAAAAAAACAAGTTGAAAGTTTCAAGACTTAAATATGGACTAAAAACCAAAGGGCTCAAACGGTGCCTTCTCTATCACTGCACCAACCAACTCCGGCCTTGAGTGCTCCCACTGGGGCCCCAAACCGACCAGCAGAGCCAGCTTTTAAGGTCCTTTGGAAGGCTAGAAAATGGGGCAGCTTTTAAGGTCGTTTGGAAGGCTAGAAAATGGGGCAGCTTTTAAGGTCGTTTGGAAGGCCAGTGGCAGGAGGTTTCAAAGGGAGGGGGGCCACAGCACAAAAGGCTCTTTTCCTAGAATCTTCCAAATGAAATTCCTTAGCTGATGGGGTCCACAGCAGGTCTGTTCTGCCAGAAAAGTGGGGCAGAATTTCACTGGAGCCAGATGGTTCCACAGATCTGCTCAACCCATGCCAACACCTTATGGACCTGCATCCACACCCCTGCTGCATCTGGCATCTGCATCTGGCATTTTCACAACAAGATGATCACGAACATATCAGGAATCCTGGTGGCACAGTGATCGGAATGCAGTATTACAGGCAAACTCTGCTCACTGTCAGGAGTTCAATCCTGACCGTCTCAAGGTTGACTCAGCCTTCCATCCTTGGGAGGTTGGTAAAATGAGGACCCAGATTGTTGAGGGCAATATATAAATAATGCTTCTACATTGTAAACTGCCCAGAGAGTGCTGTAAATTGTTACAAAAGTGCTATTTGCTCTTATTTGCCCCTCCTTTCCCCCATGCAGGTAGCCATGCAAGAAGACACAACTTTTGTTGACTGCAAGGCCACACACTCTTCTTTGTACAGCAAAGAAAAACTCATTACGTGGCAAACGTAGGAAGAAATAAGCCACTGTATTACCTACAAGCAAAAAGTCCACGGATGGTTAGAGACTGCAATTGTATTTGCGAAGGGGATTTTAATGGGAAACAAAATTCCAATCACAGTCAGTCAAAATACCTGAACTTTCAGAACTTGTTCTGTTGGAATCGCCTTCCAGCTAAGAATAGAAAATAATTCACTCGGCAGTTTTTGGAACTATTGCCTGTTTTATGCATAGGCAGATGATTCTGGAAATCTCGGCGGATTATGATAAATATGTTTTGAGAAATGAGGAAGCCATTTAAATATATAAATCTCAAAACATACACAGACTTTGGGGATAGCTTCCCTTAAGCACAGCTCCTTAGGAGGCCTCGGGAGAAGTTAAATGATGCTGCAATGGCTCCTCCGGTTAAAAGAACGCAACACTTTTCACATGTAACACATCTGAAAATTGTCCCTTCAGATTTATACAGTCTACTAGGGCACTTGATCTGATCTGCTGGCAGGTTTACTCATGGACAAAGTGTAATGGAGCAATTCTGCCAATACACCTGAGGGAAACCACTCCTTTGCTGTCGGAAAATAATGAGAATTGTAGCCAATTAGAGGCCTGAAGATCAGAGAAGGTTAACAAAGAAAGGCTTGTCTTCAACACATTAAATTTTCAGGGGGAAAGAGAGAAAAACGGGACACGAGTTTTTTGCAAGAGGACAATGCTGAGACTTAAGCTCGGAATCCAAGCCTTCTTAATAAGCTACTCTATTCTTCAGAATTATTTTGGACATATTTGATGAGATTTGCAACTGCATAGTGTCACCTGACAGATTGCAGGAAGCTGATACTGTTCGCGGAAAGGTGTAGTGTATCCCTAAAGCTCCACCTAATTCATTTGAAGGCCATGTGGTTGTACAGGTAGTCCTTGCTTAGCAACCACAATTGTGACTGGCAAATTTGGCTATTAAGCAAAGTGATCACTGAGTGAACCACCCCTGTGTTTATGATCTTACTTCCGCTTTCCTTTGCTTTATAGCCCTGTGAAGGTTGTAAATACAGGCATTGGCCATACTTCATCACCCTTGTAATTGTGAATCGGCATTAAACGAGGCAGTCAGTATATGAGGACTATCTGTGTTTCCAGTAATGAATGTCTCCAGACCCTACTGATTAGAGACATTAGTTGACATTAGTTTTTGGCGAAAATCAGGGATCCTCCCTGTAATTGCTATTGAAGCAAAGAAAGGAGCATTCTAGGCACATTCTGAATGTTCAGCTGTAATGGAGGAAAGAAAAGGAACCTTTTTTACTTGAGGAGTGATAAGGCAAAGGCAGTGTTATGTCAAATTGCAACTGTAAGAAATAATGCAGCAAAATCACTGTAGACATATTCAACTACCTGCCTAGATGAAGGCTCTGCAGAGATCTGGACTGGAAAAATAAATGTGATTTGCAACCCACGTAGCATTCTCAGCAACACCTTAAACCAAACGTGACTTTTTCTAAGTTCACACAGCCAATGTTGATGATTGGTACCTAAATCCGGGAAGCGGCTTTAAGGTATTCCCAACAGGTGTGATCTGCAGACTCTCACGTCTGCTGAATCTCATTTTGCCTTTCAGGTCCACATTTCTACACAGCTCTGACAACTGATGTCTTTCCTTCATGGGTTCCACATTCTGGACTTTAAAAATATTGGGGAAAGACGGAGTAGGATCAGGAAGAAACAAAAAGTTCTCAAGGAATGACTTGCCAATATTTCTTGCAAGGGAAAATGATAAGAGAAATTGGTTTTGTTTATCGTTGACAAAGAGAATGGTGAGAGGCTGGATGCTATTCAAAGAAGGAGATGGTTCCTGGCGTTTATCTACATGGAGCATATCTGGATGACCTGAGATGACATTTTGGGATCCTGAGAATAGTTTTCTCTTTTGAAAGCTTTCTGTCCCTAGGCAGAGTTAATTTTGATCACAAAGACAATGCCGCTTCCTGCAGCAAGCACACTAGCCAGAGGATCACTGCTTCTCATGGATGGTCATGTAATTGGTGCATTGAGTTCCCTTTTCTGTGGTGAATTTGTGACTCATCTCTCTCCCTTGCTTACCATTGGGTTCTAAGGTGCCTTCATAGATATGCCTGCTCTGTTGTGATTCCTCGCCAGCCACTGGACCTGGCAGCTGAGTCTAAGGAATCAGAGGAGGATGCTACGACAGTTGTAAATGTGAGGGCTGGTCATAAGTCACTTTTTTCAGTGCTGTTGTAACTTCAGACAGTTGCTAAATGAACGGTTGTGAATTGAAGGAGCAGAAGAAATCTATAATCAGAAGCAACTAATCTCACTGCCCCAAAAGTGCTTTTTTGTTTTCAAAAGGCAACTGGACTTCCTTTGTTTTTCCTTGAAGACGTTCTGCTTCTCATCCAAGGAGCTTCTTCAGTTCTGAAGGATGAGAAGTAAAACGTCTTCAAGGAAAAACAAGGAAAGCCCAGTTGCCTTTTGGGGGGAAAAAAAGGCACCTTTGGGAAAACCATGACCTAGATGACTGAGAATCTCCATAGACATTTAACTAATCCCATTCTATCTTCCAGACCGGAATCCTAGATGTGTTAACTTGTGAGAAACACTCATGGAATTCAAAACAAGACTTCATTTGTGAGTTGGTATGTATATGATTGGATCACCGGATCTTGCGGGATGTTGCAAAGCAGGCATTGCAATAATTCATTTAAACGAGCATTATGAACCAGCCAATTAATTTCCCACCCAGAACGATAAAAGGCCGGCTTTCCTAGCCTTCTTATTTTGTTCTTGGAAAGCCCTGGGGATCTGTTTGACATGACCCACAAATCAGTTTCCTCATCCACCATGCCTACAAGCTCACTCTTGAAACTAAAGGGAAGACCTCTGCCAAGATAAAATGAAATAATGTACATGAGGTCATTCAGATTTTCTTCCCCTTTCCCTCTCCACTCAAGATATTGGCAATATTAGTAGCAGAAATCAGGCCCACCAGCAGCAACTGGTGGAAGTTACTTTGGGTTTTGAGTTTCTAGGCATGTAGTCTCTAAAGAATCTTATAAACTTGTTTCCTGGAACTCAGATGTCATTTAAGATTTGTAAGATTAATAAAAATCTCCAAGCTGGCATCAAAGGCTATTCTGCAAGGAATTGCTTTGCTTAGTCACAAAGACAATCAAAGTAAGCACAATAGCAAACAGAAAATGAAAGGAAGTACATCTGCATATACAACTGGGACAGTGTGCAAACAAGCCACGTTAAAATGTGCATTATTAACGGAGTATAAAAAGATACAAAAGATGGGCCAAAGGAATGGAAAGAGTCCAAACTGGAAAAGACTGAATATGTTTTGTTCCTCAACTCAGGATCACAGAGGGGCGGGAGTTAGTTCACAGTCAATGAAAACAAGATAAAAACAAATTTAATCATTGCAAAATGAAAGAACTTAGAGAAACAGGCTAGCCATTTCAAAAGAGGAAGCCAAGCAGTCTGTAGTATAGGGCAGAAAGGGAACACACAATGACACAATAGTTTGAACTGTTTTGGTGTCTAGGGTTCGTTTTTGAGTTAGGGCAATTGCTGGTTATAGCTCCTTTTTTAAAAAAATAAATATTATTACTGGGAAACTCCCAGCCAGAAAGGGAGGGGGACTCAAGTAGGGAATTAGCCTTGAATCATTGTGCAGATCAAGATGACCCCTCCTAAGCTCTATGGAATCTTATCTATCTGTTCTCAAGGGAAGGCAAGCAGTCTGCGGAGATTCCTGCATTATAGGCAGAATACAATAAAGTAACTAGTTTGAACTCTATACATGGATCTGGTCACTGCCTCCTGACAATTACCAATGTAAAATTCTTGGATTTATTTTTTTGTGTGTGTGAGTTCATCTGTTTCAGTCCTGTCTGTAGGATGAAGTCCGACAATATGTGACATCACATGACATTCTTCGGGTGGAAGAATGGGGTAGCTCATTAGGAGAGGCTCAGATTCGGACATTCTAAATTTAAACCCCAGAATCCCTAATCCCTAATACAGTGCTCTTTTGCATATGGACTTTTGGGTCAAATCCTTGGAAATTGGATCAAATCAGATTCTAAGAAGGGATGGGAAATATGTCTTTAAACATCATTCCTACAGGTGGCTAGAGAACTTAGCAATGAAAGTACTTTTTTATTAGAGTCCCTCTCCCTCTTTTTCATTGACACACAAACGTAAAAATAAGAGAATGAAAGCAAATATACGTGTCCCAGGATAATGTTGCAGGGTCCAACATGGATCGGTCACCAGGACCAGAAGTTTACTCTTCCAAGTTTTCAGACTAATGCTGGAGCCCATCCTCAGGGGACTTCTCTGCGTGTGGTACTTTATAAGCTGGGGGTAAGTACTTAGAAAGCGGGGGCTTGGCAGCACAAAGGAAATAACAGCCAAGGAATTAATAGCCAGCCATCAACACCCCAATCTACATCTAAAAAGCTACACGCAACAGCCCTCATATAAATATCACACACAGAACAGTCCAGAGCCCACAGAGAAGTTTATCTACATGGAGCATATCTGGATGACCTGAGATGACATTTTGGGATCCTGAGAATAGTTTTCTCTTTTGAAAGCTTTCTGTCCCTAGGCAAAGTTAATTTTGATCGCAAAGACAATGCCGCTTCCTGCAGCAAGCACGCTAGCCAGAGGATCACTGCTTCTCATGGATGGTCATGCAATTGGTGCGTTGAGTTCCCTTTTCTGTGGTGAATTTGTGGCTCATCTCTCTCCCTTGCTCACCATTGGGTTCTAAGGTGCCTTCATAGATATGCCTGCTCCGTTGTGATTCCAGCACGAGTCCAACAAGACAAAAAATCTGGTCCTGACTGCATCCTTAAAAAGAAGCGCTCACAGATACATAATTGCAAATTCTTTCCAAGTAACTTCCTGCTTCTGCTATTTCTTTCAGGGATGTAGAACCAACTTGGCCTCTTGCTCAGTTGGCTGGAGTTGATGGGAGTTGTGCATCAAGGGGCATCTGGTTGGAGAAGCTGGTCTTAAAGTAATCTCTCAACATGGTTTGGATTAGAGATATCTGCCCAAGAAAAAAGAAAGCCACTCCTCTGTGGATCTAATTCAGCTGCACTTGATCTTTTAAAGAAGAGGTCCCCAACCTTTTGGCCACCAGGGACCGGTTCCATGGAGAGAGGTTTTCCCATGGACCAGAGGGGGTGTGGTTTTGTGTGCTGCCTGCATCCTGCAGATGGGGCTTTGCTTGTTTGTGCGGCCCGATTGCTAGCATGCCGCGGCCGGTACCGGTCCAAGGGCCGACGGTTGGGGACCCTTGCTTTAAAAAGTCTTAATATGTTTCCAGTCTAAATGAGAAGGACCCCAGATTTAAGTTTGGGACAGCATTACTGCCTCGGGAGCTCTGTTGGGCACTAAAGTGATAACTAAGGGAAATAGAAATGTATTAAAAAGGCAACTTGAAATGTCTTCATGGGTGTTACAACCAAATGCTTAATATAAACGTTTGTGCTTCAGTGACCAGACATCGAGAAGCATTAAAAGAAAATTAAAGGTTAATGCATGCTGATAAAAAAGAAATAAAAATGACATAAATGACATCCTTCATTCTGGTGACAGTGGGAGATCAAGGTTTATGTCTTCTAGGAACAGGCATAAACTGGGAGAAACTGGTTCCAGTATGGCAATAAGAGGTTTTTTTTTAAGTCAATAAAGAAAGAGAAACCCAAATTCTGGGGAGTGATCATGACAAATTATAACCATTTCCAGAACTACATATTTGATCAGCCCCCCAAGTACAGATTATGGAAGGTTTTCTATTTAGGCCAAGAAGAAGAAAGTGGTTCTTAGCTTAATTTGATGTGGGTTTCAGTTTAACTTCCAAAACTACTTGTAGGGCTGCCCTTTTCCTACTGTTTCTGCCCATCCCACCAGCTTTAGTAGAAAGGGCTCTCAGAGTCTCTTCTGCTAAACAATGTAATCTCCATCGGACCATGGAATCATGCCTTTTGTTCTGTGGAACAGAATCCCCTGGAGATTTGGATGGCCCTATCATATTAGCCTTTCTCAAGACATTGACAACCTGGGCATTTGGGTAAGCTCCACGCTATTGATGGTGAGTGGGGTCAAGTATTTGGACTACTAGATGGCAGAAAACTCTTTCTGCTGCCATCTAATGATCTTCTGAGGCTTTGTAGACCCATTATGTTGGCCCTAGTATATGACACAAGGAAAGAGAAGTACCGAGAAAGAAAAGACGGCAGAAACAACAATAAACAGAAGAGAAAGTAAGCCAAATTGTTAGAAACGGAGAGAATGCAAAGAAAAGAAGAGGGCGTCAGGAGTGGAAAAGAGAAAAAGTTGGCCATCAGTGTCAAGAGAGATTGGATAGTCATACCATTTGATCATTTGCCAAATGAGAATAATGGTGCCGGGAGGGTAGTAGCCATTTCCCTTTTGCCTAGTGGTCTTTTGGTGATATGACACACCACGGTCAGCAAGCCTGATTGTGACAGATGGTATGAGATCAAATGGCTGGGTTGTGTATATTTTGTAAAAGCAATTAGCTGCAACACACACAACTGCATTGAACCGAAGAAGACAAATAGATCCCTAGACAAGCATCTAGCATTGATCTTGTTGAAAACTGTCGATGAAGAATTCACCAAAAAGAGTAATGCTTCTTCAGTTTTGCATCAATAGACCTCTCATTCAGGTGGTAGAGAGCTGTGCTGCTTTTCTGCTCAGTGTATTTCATCATGCCAAAAAAAAAAAAAAGGGGGAAAAAAAATCCACGGCACAATTGATGTGAGTTGACATCCACCAGGGATACTGATGACTCATAGTCTCTCTGTGTCTGCCTGTCTGTCTGTCTGTCTGTCTTGTACTGCTATGCATTGCCAGATTCTATTTATGACAAGCTGTTAAAATGCTAAAACACATGGGATTGTAAGAAATATTTTTGAGATTTAGATGCCAACCTACACACAACAGGAACAGCTAACTTTTAAGTTGCCAAATGTTCAGTGTCTCTTGTCAGTGTTTTTCCAGAGATTTGAAATATAAAAAAGATGCTGAGACTCTAGAAAGAGTACAGAGAAGAGCAACAAAGATGATTAGAGGATTGGAGGCTAAAACATATAAGGAATGGTTGCTGGAATTCGTTAGTTTAAGGAAAAGAAGGACTAGGGGTGACATGATAGCAGCGTTCCAATATCTCACGGGTTGCCACAAAGAAGAGGGAGTCAAGCTATTCTCCAAAGCACCCGAAAGCAGGACATGAAGGAATGAATGGAAACTAATGAACTGATCAATGGAGAGAAGCCATTCAGGAGAGAAGCAACCTAGAACTAAGGATAAATTTCTTGACAATTAGAACAATTAATCAATGGAACAACTTGGCTTTAGAAGTTGTGGGTGCTCCATCACTGAAACTTTTCAAGAAGAGACTGGACACCCATTTGTCTGAAATGGTACAGGGTTTCCAGCCTGAGCAGGGGGTTGGACTAGAAGACCTCCAAGGTCCCTTCCAACTCCGTTTTCTGTTAAATAAGAATGCTGCCTTCTTTGGAATGAACACATACACACATACTTATGGCTGAAAACTACATGCACTTACTTGCGAGTAAAATCCATTTATCTCAGTGCAGTTATTAAGTGGCCTCGTACACCACTGTGCCATGGAATTGGTTCATTTACAGCAAAGACATGCCCAGTCATTTTTTAATTATTTATTTTACTTTGCATGGAGTCTTAGGAATCACAGGATTTGGGGGATTGTCTCTTCAAGGAAGACATGGGATTCCAGCCTTGCAAGGATGAATCCAACATGGGTTTTTTTTGGGGTGGGAAGGAGAATAAAGAATAAAAAAGTCAAGAGAATAGTTAAAACTAAGCTAAAATCACAACAGAAGCTCCAAGCTTATGGTTTCAACTACATGGTTATGGACACAGTCTGACCCTTTGAAGAATCTCTCTGAACAGATTCTTTTTCTTCCCTCTCTGCTAATTTCCAAGGCTGCCTTTTCTAGCCGGCACTGACAAAAATGGATTTCTAATGCCTCAAAAGTTCTTTCCCCAACCCCTCCCAGCTTTTGTTCTTCTACTTTATTTTCCAGGTAAATCCGTAATCTCTCTCCAGGTGGATCTGTCTAGATGTGCCTTGTATATTAAACTTGACTTTATTGTGGTGAGCTGTAATGTGTCTCAGGCTCACTCTATCATTATCTTCCTTGCTTCCTCCTAGAAAACATCCATAAGAAGAGTTTGCTCATGATTAAAGCCCATGGGAGAAAAAGAGAAGGATGAGTTTTCTGCACAGAATTACTTCTGACACCTGAAAATGAATTCCTGATGTGGAACATCATCTTGAGTATGGTGTACATTTCATCTGCTGCTGCTGCTGAAAATATCTTGGGACAAGGTCTAAGAAAAACAGCTGTTATAGACTGAAGTATGAATGACAACAATTGCTACCACGCTTTGGTGCCCACAACTTTTTCCTTCAAATCTGCAGGACGTTTCCTTGTTAAATCCAGCCAAGTGCGCTAACAGTAACAGATGGTTTCCATCTTGTAAAACTAGCTTATAAAAACATCGGGATCATTCTCCTTTTTTAAAAGAGTGTTCTTTTTTAAAAGTTAGTACTTTGTACAAAATCGTGGTGCTATTAATACTTTTGAAAGATCCAGATGTGACTCCTACTCACTGGGGTAATGCGAATTGTGCCTGAGCTTCATATCAGAAATAAAACTTAATGCAATCAGTACATCACTTTTTGCACAGCCAAAAGAGTTGGGACAAACACCCATCAATCTATTGTGGCCCCCACTGAATTAAAGGCCACCTACTTAATCCCCATACGCTGGATCATGGAGAAAGCTAAGGAGTTCCAGAAAAACATCTACTTTTGCTTCATTGACTATGCAAAAGCTTTTGATTGTGTGGATCACAACAAATTGTGGCAAGTTCTTAAAGAGATGGGAGTACCAGACCATCTCATTTGTCTCTTGAGAAACTTATATGCGGGTCAAGAAGCAACAGTGAGAACTGGACACGGAACCACTGATTGGTTCAAAATTGGAAAAGGAGTCCGGCAAGGCTGTATACTGTCGCCCTGCCTATTTAACTTATATGCAGAGCACATCATGAGAAAGGCAGGGCTAGATGAATCAAAAGTTGGAATTAAGATTGCCGGAGAAATATCAACAATCTAAGATATGCAGATGATACCACTCTAATGGCAGAAAGTGAAGAGGAACTAAAGAGCCTCTTGATGCGGGTGAAGAAGGAGAGTGCAAAAGTTGGCTTGAAACTCAACATTAAGAAAACCAAAATCATGGCATCCGGCCCTCTCAATTCCTGGCAAATAGATGGGGAAGAAATGGAGGTAGTGACAGATTTTATTTTTCTGGGCTCCAAGATCACCTCAGATGGGGACTGCAGCCAAGAAATTAAAAGACGCTTGCTCCTGGGGAGGAAAGCTATGGCAAATCTAGACAGCATACTAAAAAGCAGAGACATCACCCTGCCAACAAAAGTGCGTATAGTCCAGGCCATGGTTTTCCCAGTTGCAATGTATGGCTGTGAAAGTTGGACCATAAGAAAGGCTGAGCGCAAAAGAATTGAGGCCTTTGAACTATGGTGCTGGAGAAGACTCCTGCGAGTCCCTTGGACTGCAAGGCGTTCAAACCGGTCAGTCCTAGAAGAGATCAACCCCGACTGCTCTTTAGAAGGCCAGATCCTGAAGTTGAAACTCAAATACTTTGGCCACCTAATGAGAAGGAAGGACTCACTGGAGAAGGCCTAATGCTGGGAAAGATTGAGGGCAATAGAAGAAGGGGACGACAGAGAATGAGATGGCTGGATGGAGTCACTGAAGCAGTAGGTGTGAACTTAAATGGACTCCAGAAGATGGTAGAGGACAGGAAGACCTGGAGGAACGCTGTGCATGGGGTCGCGATGGGTCAGACACGACTTCGCAACTAACAACAACAACAACTTAATCCCCAACCACTATTATTTTTTTGCTTTAAAATATTTGTGTGCTGCTCTTCAACGTAGCTGAAGTGCTACAATTTGCAACACATATCCAGAGACCCAGTTTCATTGCTCAAGAGGTACAATTTAAATTCTTTAATTTGTGTCTCCAGGAATGTTCAAATCAAGACTAAATGTCTAATTCTGGCCACTCCCTTTAAATGACGGGCCCATAACACTTTTGCTACTGGATGTATGTTCTTCTCTTTCCAAAATCATCTTCTTGAAAGAGACAATACAAGCGTCCCAATGCTGTAAAACATTGAAGATCTGATTTGAATTATCAACATCATTTGAAGAGTCCAGTCAAGTTGACGAATTCTTAGCAATAGCCAGTGTGGTTGGAAAATTCTTGAAGGTGAAATTATAGCTGAAGAGTGTTGAGGCTGAAGCTGACAGAACAGCACACTAGATCAAGCTTCCCCAGCAGTAATGTACGGCTGGAGAGTTGGACCATAAAGAAGGCTGAGTGCTGAAGAATTGTTGCTTTCAAATTGTGTGCTTTCAAATTGTGGTGTTGGAGAAGACTCTTGAGAGTCCCTTGGATTGCAAAGAGATCAAATAAGTCAGTTCTCAAGGAAATCAGACCAGACTGAAGGAAGGACAGATACTGAAGCTGAAGCTCAAATACTTTGGCCACCTAACAAGAAAAGAGGACTCATTGGAAAAGACTATGATAACAGGAAAGATGGACAGCAAAAGGAGAAGGGGGTAACAGAGGATGAGATGGTTAGAGAGTGTCAGCGATGCAATGAACACGAATTTACCACCTGGCTCCTCATTTTACCAGTCTTGGAAGGATGGAAGGATGGGTCAACCTTGAGCCTCTTGGGATCGAACCCCAGGCAGTGAGCAGCGGGTTAGCCTGCAATACGGCATTCTAACCACCGCACCACCAGGGCTCTTACTTAAAATGGACTTCAAATAGAGTTCCAATGAGTGAAATGTCTTTTTGAAATCTGTGCAGCGTTCAAAACCCTCAACTATCTTTTCTTTCTAATAGTGTGTTGCACAAATTAGCACATCAAATGTTCAGAAAGAAAATGGAACGACCATGAAATAAAGGCCCTAGCTTGACAATGCATTTAAGCCAGTGGTTCTCAACCTTTTTAATGCCGCGACCCCCAACCGGTTGTAAGTCGAGAACTATTCAACCGGTCGTAAGTCAAGGACTACTCAACTGGTGCAGCACCATTTGCAGAATGGGACTTTTGGCGGGCTCAGCAGGGCAGAGACAGCCTGGACAATTCCTATTGGCTTTTGAAAGCCAATAGAATTAGACTGTATTCAAGAGAGTCTATTCTATTGGCTTTCAAAAGCCAATAGAATAAAAGGGAGTAGCACAGCTAAGGAAAAGGGGGAAAAAATGGCGGACTGCGTTGTTTGGCGACCCCCGTGAAATGGTCGTTCGACCCCAAATGGGGTCCCGACCCACAGGTTGAGAACCACTGATTTAAGCAGTAATGTTTTATATTGCTTCTGTGTCACTTAGTCTACATTTTTCTCTCTCTCTTGGTTCAATTCTGGCTTCAGAGAGCTCTTGCAAGATGCTTCTGAAGAGTTCAGTTCGCATTTCCTAGGAAATTGAAAACAAACATGGGTACATCTGAAGAGGCTATTAATCCAAGGATTTATCTTATTTTTAAAATAGAATCCTTGCTCTCATTTCCTTTTAAATCTTAATATAGAATTGTATTGCATATTCAACTTCTAGCCAAAGTTGGTGGAGGCAACGGAAAACCATAGTGAGGTTCATTCGACCTAACTGAGCAGAACATTCTATTAACAAGATAAATGAAGGTGCTAGAAGAATGGGATCGCTCATATCTCTGACTCCACTCTACAATTTAAAAACAACAACAATGGTATCAGACAAGAACCCTTGTCTACCTCTGATCCATTGTTGGCCTCCTTCTATTTCCTAGAATTACAATGACAGATGAAATTGCAATACTTCAAATGTGTTGATTATGGTGATTTTGAGCCCACTAGGGTATGACCACTCAATAGATAATTGACTATGTCCTTTCAGATATAATTTACATTAATGATCCCTGAGTGTGTTTGTGTATGTATTATATTATCTGATCAGCTGCTTCCTTTAATAAGACTCAGTAACTGAGCGAATTGAATATTTTTGGATTTATTGTGTTGGATCTGAACCCTTAAAAGGGACATACAGTGAATTAACGCTGGCTCCATTAATAGTTCAGTAGCTGTTTCTCTTTTTTTTTGGTTTACTGTTGTTTTTTTTTAAAGGAATACATAGGAAGAGGGGAAAAATGGAATGAAACAATTACCAGGTAAATCAAGAAACCTTTGTCTCTAGACAGCCTGTAGAAGAAAATACTTACTGCCACTGGCATAATTTCCAGTTTTGGGCTGCTTTTACCCTCCAGCCAAATAATAAATTATAAAAAGGACAAGACACAGTGTTGCAGTTCCATAAAGTAAGCAGAATCACTACTCTCTCATTCTCTCTCTTGGTGTCTCAAAATAATAATATTTTGAGATAAAGGTAAAGGTTTCCCCTGTCCAGTTGTGTCCGACTCTAGGGCACAATGCTCATCTCTGTTTCTTAGCTGAGGGAGCCAGCATTTATGTAGTCATGTGGCCAGCATGACTATATGCTAAGGTGCAGGGAATGCTGTTACCTTCCCACCAAAAGGGTACATATTTATCTACTCACATTGTCATGCTTTCAAATTGCTAAGTTAGCAGGAGTTAAAGCAGTGGTTCTCAACCTTTTTAATGCCACAACCCCCAACCGGTCGTAAGTTGAGGACTACTCAACTGGTCATAAGTCGAGGACTTACGTTTGCAGAATGGGACTTTTGGCGGGCTCAGCAGGGCAGAGACAGCCTGGACAATTCCTATTGGCTTTCAAAAGCCAATAGAATAAAAGGGAGTAGCACAGCTAAGGAAAAGGGGAAAAAATGGCGGACTGCGTTGTTTGGCGACTCCCGTGAAATGGTCGTTCGACCCCAAATGGGGTCCCAACCCACAGGTTGAGAACCACTGAGCTAGAGCAAGGAATGGTAGCTCACGCTGTGGCATGGCATTTACTGTAGGTCTTGAACATAGACTGTCAGCTTTCCAGCTAACAAAATCAGTGTCTTTAACTGATGAGCCATCGTGCCCCATCTAACTTGAGATAATTATGGAAATTGTAGATCCAAATATCCAAAGAGTAACCTTACAAGAGGGCAACAGTATGAGCCAATACTTAATTGTTATATTAATGATGGACTCTCATAATTCAATGTAATGATTCACCTGGAACAATTTTGAAAGCCTACTATTTGGATTTGTTGCCCACACATTCCGTTCTACAGTACACGGAGTTACCGTGTACTGATAATGGGGTCATGTGACCCTTTCTCAATGTTTGACACAAAAACAGACTGTGAAGAAAGTGAGAGCAATCCAGGTTGGTTATGAAGGAGAAGGTTGCTTTGTGAGTCCACTTGGAAGGGATGTTCATCACAACTCAGGCAATGTGACTGTGATGGAATGTAATCAGGATTTCCAGGCGGGAGAGGCTGCACTTCAGAGAAGCAAAAGACAACCCACTTCAGATAGTGTGTGTGAAAGAAAGAGGGTGAAGATGGCTCCTCCCTAATTATTTTCAAAGTATATGATTTCTGGAGAAGATAGTTTGCTATAGTTTGGCAAGATTCTGTCTATGGGTAAGGATCAATAAAGAAATCTGGTTGGAAGTATCACAACATGTCTTTCTTGGTTTTTGGAGCCAGACAGATCAGTAACCAGAACTGTTACCTTTCATGGAGGACTTCTAGTTGAAAAAGATTTGACTTCTCATTTTTATTTTCTTCTGCACCACCACAAAAGAGGACATTGTTTTGACTTTTTCCGTTCCAAAGAGGATGACGTTCCAATGTTATTATTTCCATCCAGTATATTTATTGCTGTTAGCAGTGTCATATTCCAATTGTGCCAACTAAATAGCATGTTGTTTGATAGCAAGTCTATTAAAATCACAATACTTTAGCTGCTGTAATAACAACTTCTACCAGCAATCAAGGTTTGCTTCTCCATTTTTGTAGCCGACATTATGTGGCAGTTTAATTCATTGTACACCAATTTCAGTTGTGCATTAATTATATGTTTCTGCACAGTAATTAACTAATCACTATGTCACTCCCTTCCTATTATGAAGAACCTCATTAATTCAAGACAGAATGCCTGATGCCTGGTGCCATTTTTATCACTCTTTCTTTTGGCTCTCACCCTCTCTCTCTTTCTTTTTTAATCTTTTTTTTTGCTGCTTCTTGACTTATAATCAAATATGAAATTCATGCATTTTTAAATACTTTCTCAAGTCCTTTTTCCCTCTAAAAAATTCATTGTGCCATGCCATCCTTTAAAATAATCTTTATTCATTATGCATTCCTTCGCCTTGCAATCAAAAGCTATTACAATAAACCCTGCATCTTGCTTTCTGTATGGCAATGGGAATGCTGTGTCAACACTGATGATTTAATCCTCCTGTCCCCTCCCTTCCCCCAGTGGATCTGTTGGAAAAAGAAAAAGAATCTAGAATGCAAACCTTACTGCAAGGTGAGGAGTTTCATTCACTCTCGCTTTAAGATGGTTGTTTCCCACAGTGCTAGGATGTTAATGGAATAAATGATTACAAGAGAAAATCAAGCCTTGGTGTACGCATAACTTACCAAGAGCAGATGCTGACACTGTCTGCTTTCTGAGAAGGCTAAATAGGCAACTTTTTATGTGTGCTTTTTTTTTTTACAAGGAATGGGAAATGGATCTGAGTATTGATTTACTTGAACCAACAGGTTGACCCAGATGTTTTCAACTGTATTTTAAGTAGGGGACCAAGAGCCGAGGTGGCGCAGCAGTTACAGTGCAGTACTGCAGGCCACTTTAGCTGACTGTGTTCAGCAGGTCAGCGGTTCAAATCTCACCAGCTCAAGGTTGACTCAGCCTTCCATCCTTCCGAGGTAGGTAAAATGAGGACCCAGATTGTTGGGGGCAATGTAAATATATATATACATTGCTTACTGGTCTACACCGCTTAGAGAGTGCTTGCACTTAAAGCGGTATATAAGTCTCATAAATAAATAAATAAATGTAGCCTTTCTCTGTTATCCTTGCACATAAGCACCTGGGGACAGGACAAGAAGCAGCAGGTGGAATATCATTAAAGAGAGATCCAACTTAGAACTAAGAAAGAACTTTCCTGATAGTGAGAACAATCGGTGGAATGGTTTGTTGTGGGTGCTCCATCACTGAAGGTTTTCAAGAAGAGACTGGACAGCCATTTGTCCTGAATGGCTTAGGGTCTCCTGCTTGAGCAGGGAGTTAGACTAGAAGACCTCCAGGTCTTCAGCCTGCCATGACTGAACTCAGGCTGTAGGCAGAGTTAGCCTGCAATACTACATTCTAACCACTGCGTCATCGAGGCTCTGGGAAAAGTAGTCCTACAAACATGCATGCACATAAACCATTCCTTGTGAGCAATGCAAAATGCTTAGCGATGCTGTTGACAAATGGGAAAGGACATTTTGATCCAACCTTTGTTGAAGTGAAGGCTTTGTAAAAACTGTGTTGAACCTAACTTTTATATGAATGAAGCATACAATCTGAGGATCTGTACAGCTAGCCCCATGGCATTTCCTCCAATACATATTTGCCTAATGGTTCATAAGTCATTTTTGATGCCTAATGGTCAGTTTGGCTGCTTCTGCAATGACTTTGCCTGGATGTAGCATGAGAGATTATTCCTTCTGTCATTGGACAGCTGCTCTGCCTCATGTTGTACTATTTTGCACAAATGACTATGCACTCTTACTGCCGCATGTTACATTTTCTGGATGAGGCCAGTCTACTGTCAATGTACTTTCTATTTATTGATTTGTTGATTTGCCAGAGGATGCAGAAGAGAGAGAATTACTGCCTTTTTGTGTGCTTTGAGGAGCTAAGTTCAGCTTTAATAGCATGATATTCATAATGCCCATTAGATCCCACCACAAGAAAGTCAAAGAGTACTTAATGTTCAATCTCCAAAGCAAGTTGCATTCCAACAGAAGAACATTGCCTTTAATTTCAATACCTCCTATGAAGATGAGTTTAGCTTAATACTGATAATCTAACACATGCCACTTGGTCAGCACACATGTCATCTCAACGCTCATCCTTTTTTAATTTCCGATCTGTTCTGTGTATAGGGTGAAACTTAAACTGGTTGCTAGCCTTTCGGAGCATGCTTCCTTGCCAAGGGTGATATGATGTAATTGTTCTGCTCCAATATGAAGAATAACAGAAATCTAGTCGCAAACAGTCCACCTTTAAGCCCACTTAAGGACCTACAGATCTTATGGGACAGCTTGATGAAGTGGAATAACTGTGAGGTCTTTGGTGTTCTCTAAGCGTGGTTGTTTTCTTGTAGACACTTCATTATGAAACTAGGTGACATCATCAGTGCTAGTAGAGAGTGGGCATTACTCTCGTTTTATATAGTGGAATAAGCTTATAGCCACAAAGATGCCTATTTCCTCTTTCCACATTTTCCCCACACTGGGATTTAAGGAAAACCTTTCCATCTTGAAATCAGCGGTGTCACACACCATTCCCAAGCTTTCTTTGAGTACACCAGGCTCAGAAAGATTGCACCATTCTAAAACTGTTAGAAGCTGCTCAGCCAGCTCCCAATAGCAGATTTATTTCTGTTCTCTGATCTCGACAAAAGGAGCGATCCCTCTTTCCATCAGCTGCGTTTATTGTAAATAGAGCAAAAGACATTGGCAAGATATCTTTTTTTTGTATCTTAACATAAGGCCTTGCTTTAATCTGTACATATAATGGCCTTGTAGCTGCCGTCAAATTCAGTCTAATGTGAAAATGTAAACTAAATATGTCTGTAGTCTGCTTAGACAAAACAGCTACACAATTTTGCAAAAAGCAGAGTTAAAATTTATTTCAGGGAAAACTCGCTTGGTTTGCAAAAAAAAACCTCCCCCGCCCTGTTTCTGTTAGCATATTTTATCAATGATTACTGTTTCTCTGGTAACCCAGAGAGGTGTTTTGTGATCAAAACATATCATTAAGACTTCAAGCCCAAGTCAGAAGATGAGAGTTTAAAATTCAGAAAAGATAGTTTGCAAATAGCAAGCTAATATTGAGCCATCCTTCTTAAAAGGAGCTATTTTTCAAGCCTGGAGGAACTGATGCTGCTGCCATGTTTTTATTTAAACCAGAGTGTTTGTGGAATAAGAAGCCTGCCTTGTACTGCACAACTCTGTTCATTTCTCTTTTCTTATTTTTTTAAATTAGATTTGTTTATTCTCATGGAGATCATAGGAATTTTAAAGGTTAGGGATACATTTTGCTTTTACTAACAGAATGGCAATCTTTCCTTTACAAAATACTTTCAGCGAAGTCCCAAAGCAAAGAGAATTTAGTCCAATTTAGTCCTTACCCTAAATTGGTTTGAGTGGGAGTAGAGAATCAAATGTCATGGTCTCCCACAAAATTGTGAAACTGTTTCCCATAATTTGTCTCTAGAAAACTCATTAATTGGGGAAATAGCTTTTCTTTGTCATGATTTTTCTTCAACGGGATCCAAGGATGTATAATCCATAACTGTGGGCATTCCAAATAACTACCTTGGCTGAAAAACTAGAGAAATTTGTTTGTCTTACATTATAATTTGTTAAAAGTTACACTTTCAGAAAGGAGGATGTGATGGCTACAGCCAAGATGGCAGGAAAAAACTAAAAGGACAGAGTATCTAAAAAAAAAAAAAAAGTGAGGGAGCTATTCTCAACAAATTATAATTTGCAATGTGCTGAATGACCAAAAATTCCTATCTGCTGAAGCCATAGCACGGTGGGAGCCTATTTCCAATGCAAGAGTTAAATTATCTGTGCCAAATTGCCCCATAAGAAGAGAATTAGGGCTGCCGTATCTGAGCTGAAAAAATTCAGAGGATCGCTAGAGCGCATGAAGTATGAGAGGTTTTTTTTTCTTTGCTATCATTTAGTGGTCTTCTGGATTTATGAAGCTTATACATGATAGCCAGGAAACATCTTGTTGATGCTTTAAGTAGTGTTATAATGCTGTTTGGCATGATTTGAGTAAAAGGGAATGCTTTTACAGAGCATTCTATAATAGATACAATATAGTTTGTTTCCTAGAGTTGCTTATAATGGTATGGCTACTTACCCAAGTAAAACTTACATTGATTTTTCACTGGAACTCAAATTTCATACTGGTGGTAATTAATGAAGCTTGGGGCTTTCTGTTTGCTAAAGAAATGACAGACACCCTACTTTTCCATGTGTACATATAACACATTACATGGTGTAATATATTTGCATTGATCAAATTGTGTTCACATGGATGCATTCCAGATTTGCATAAGATCTCTATTGTATATAAACATCTTTACACTCTATCATATCTATCTATCTATCTATCTATCTATCTATCTATCTATCCATCCATCCATCTATCCATCTATCCATCGATCTCTACATACATACATACATACATACATATCTATCTGTCATAGCTATGTGAATGCGACTGTGAATATAATGGAGAAACAGATATTTTAAAAATTAATGCTATACTGGTAAGGATGATCTAACTTATCTAAGGTAACTCTCCCATCACACGTAAGCTTCCTTCTTTGACCCTCCTCCTTTATCTTGAAAATCTCAGAAATCAGTGTTTGGAGACACATAGTTACTGTAGCTGTGCAGGAGGTGATCCTCCACACTGTGATATGTGTCTTGCTGGCATGAAGTAATTCACTTTATAGCTTTCTCTTAGGGGGGTCCCTCAAAAACTTTTTTGGAGAATGTAATAAAGACAAAAATAAGAGAGAGATAGAACACTAGGCAAGCATTGTGCTTTGAATCCTGGAGAAGGAGGACTCAGTATTTTTATTAGGACCAAATAGGATGAGAGTAAATGTAAGAGAAAATCACTGTTCTGAAATAACAATGTTTTGAGGAAAAAATAGATACCATGAAGCTGGCCTCAATGTTAGGCATTTACTAAAATTGGTTGGGAGTGAAGGACTCACTGTGAACCTGAGTTTTCATGGGTTGAATCTGGATTTTTGGCAGACTGGAATAGAGCCCAGTGTTGCCTTGCAGAGTAGAATGTGTATTTTGGCCAATTAGTGGAAGGGTGTAGTTATGTCATATGCACTAGAACAATTTTTTTCACTTTCAACTTGGAGTCCCTGAGCAGTTTTTATGAGAGGTTACAAGATACAAATCGGGCAGTTAAAATTCAGTACCATGGAGAGCTCCCTTGATATACACTTCGGAATCCATTTTCATTTAAGATGAAATCTAATATTAGATTTGTGTGCATTTCAAAAAAATGATATGGAAGTAATCCTTTGGATGAGCATTGCACTTTCCTGCTATTTATTAAAACTGCCTAATTTTTGTTTTGTAGACTTCTTTAAAAATAATGCTTCAGGTTTATAAATCATGCTTTATAAATTTATAAAGCAGTGACATCTTTTTTTAAAAAAAGAAGTCTACCAAGATTTATGCTGATTTAACAACAAGCAGATAAGTGCTGTGCTATATTAAATATATGAACATTTCTTAAAACAGTTATTCATCATAAGATGATCATTATTAAACACCTGCCCTACAAAGAAATGACAAATTTTATTCGTTTTAGTGGAAAGAAGTTATAGCTAACTGGAAAACAAATGCAAACCTATCAGAGATTTACTTGTACAACCAGCAAACCATTATCAGGCAAATAATAATAATTCAACCAGAAATTGATTTTTTAAAAAATGTGATGTTGTAACGTCAGGTTGACTTTATTGTTTATTGCTGTATTATGTGCAAATTTGTATACGCTAAAATTTTTAAAAACAGCACTAGGAGAAAAGTGCTACAAGGCAACCAATTAGTTTTAGCCTGAGCTAAGAACCCAGGAGAAAAACACACAGGAGAATGATCAAAAAGTTGCCCTTCCGTTCTTCCTCCACTAATTAAAGACATTTCTCCCAGCAGTGAGCTCACATTTTATATTGAAACTGGTTCATCACCAGTATCCAAAAACCATAAATGAATGTAGGGTGGGAGATAAGGTCCTCCTCTGTGTTACTGGATTCATGGGACTGGTATCTTTAACGGCAAAAATTTCTTGCTTCTGACTGCGATGTTTAGACTGTAAAGTCTAGGTCAGAGGAGGTAAGATCAGTAGAAAGTCAGGAATTTGTATCAAGAGGTGATAGTCACCATCTTGGCTCCTCCTAAGCATGAGATCAATCAAGAGCTGGAAAGGACTTTGGAAGTCTTCTAGTCCAACCCTCTTCTCAAGCAGGAGAACCTGTTCTATTTCAGACAAGTGTCTGTCCAGTCTCTTCTCCAGTGATGAAGCACCCACAACTTCTGGAGGCAAGCTGTTCCCCTGGTTAATTGTTTTCATTGTTAGAAAGTTTCTCCTTAACGCCAGGTTGCTTCTCCTTGATTTGTTTCCATCCATTGTTTCTTGTCTCGCCTTCTGGAGCTTTGGGAGCCCTCAAATACCAGAATACTGCTATCATGTCACCCCTAGTCCTTCTTTTCTCTAGACTAGTCATACCTAGTTCCTGAACCGTTCTTCATATGTTTTAGTCTCCAGTCTCCTTAATCATCTTACTTGCTTTTTGTCTGCACTTTTTCTCAACATCATGTATGTGATGTGGTGACCAAAACTGAATGAAATGACTGGGGAAGGAGATACGACAAACCTTCTCCCCTTACTTTATTTAATAATAAAACTGAACCTTTACCATCTTGTCCATTAACACAGACAAAATGCTGTATATTGTGAAGTGAGGTTATGTTTGGAGTGCCCCTTTATGTTATTGGTTGAAAAGTAATGTAGTGAAAAAAAGATCCTTCTATAAGGAATAAGGATATAAGAGAACACAAAGAAAAAGAAAGAAACTAGATGTATTAATTTGATTGGCGTGGATGTTGAATTAGAGTCTCAGAAACACCAAACCGATAATGAGGGGAGAGGATGGGGGCACATCTAAGTGCTCACAATACAAGATTAACAAGAAAAACTCTTGCTTAGATTTCCTGTGCCAGCCCAACTTAAGTGCCACAAAGCTGGCATCACCTAACCAGCAGCCCTGATGTAATTAAATGACATAAAGAGGTTCCTTACATAACTGAATAGAAAGCCGTGGGCAAGTCTAAGCAGCTCTAAAAGAGGATTCAATTATATTCTCCAAAGATCTAATTAATAGATGCTCCGAACAATAAGCCATTCTTACTGACTGCTAAAAGTTCCATTTGTAATAACCGCTGTCTACCCATCCTTTTGGGCAATAGAAAAAAATCCAGTGTAAATATTTAGGTACATTTTAAAATTAGATAGTCTTATTTAGACAACTTTAATGCATTTTTCCTGCTTTAAACACCTCTTCAAATAATAAATCAGGAGCCATGCAGGCTTTTTAGCATAGCATCTTGACCCAAACTGGAAATCATACAAATTCAGCCTCATTGGATCAAGCCTCAACCAATCAAATAATTGTGAGCATTACTTATTATGTTGGAGGCTGAATGGTCAGTGAATTGAACTAATTTCACGGAATTTCCCAACTGCTCAATGGACCTATTCAGATCCTGGTTTACATGTTCAGCCAAAAAATATGCAGGAATACATATCTCTCCCATCGTCATGTAACTCTTCGTGTATACCCTTCCTTATGTGCCCCAGTTTTACACAGACAAACACACCCAGTAGCTTTGAGTATCTTTTTTCTCTAATACAGATAGTCCTCAACCTATGGCCACATTTGAATGTAAAATTTCTGTTGCTAAGCAAAACATTTGTTAGGTGAATTTTGCCCCATTTTATGACTTTTCTTACCGCAGTTATTAATTGAATATTTCAGTTGTTAAGATAATAACATGGTTGTTAAATGAATTTGGCTTCCCCATTGACTTTGCTTGTCAGAAGGTCAAAAAAGGTGATCACATGACCCCTGGGTCACTGCAGCCGTCATAAATATGAACCAGGCTGCCAAGGGTCTGAAATTTGATCAAGTGATCATGAGAAGGCTCAACAGTCGCAAGTGTGAAAAATGGCCATAAGTCACTTTTTTCAGTGCTGTTGTAACTTTGAACAGTCACTAAACAAACTGTTGTCAATCAAGGACTACCTGCATATTGATTTCATGTGCATTTGCTTTTAAGATAGATAGATAGATAGATAGATAGATAGATAGATAGATAGATAGATAGATAGATAGATAGATAGAGATAGGTAGATAGATAGATGATAGATAGATAGATGATAGATAGAGAGATAGATAGATAGAGAGATAGAGAGGTATATAGATAGATGATAGATAGATAGGTATATAGATAGATAGATAGACAGACAGACAGACAGATAGATAGAGATAGAGATAAGGTAGATAGATACATGATAGATAGATAGATAGATAGATAGATAGATAGATAGATAGATAGATAGATAGAGATAGGTAGATAGATAGATGATAGATAGATACATGATAGATAGATAGCTAGATAGCTAGATAGCTAGATAGATAGATAAATAGATAGATAGATAGATAGATAATTTGTAATAATGTATAGTGCACTTGGACATCCTGAGTTCCCTTATATATTTTCTCACCCCAATTTCTCACCAAGTGCTTTAAAAATATATTGCCAGAATTACATGATTACACACACACACACACACATACAAACACACACACCACACTCCATGCTATCCTTTTTGCTGCTGATCCAATCCTTCACCGAATCATTTCCATACTATATGGAAATGTTCTGTGATGATCTATGACATTACTCCTGTCCTTTATCTGAGGCCAAAAATATTTGCTTGTCTGTCACAAATATATTTACTTATTCTGAAGCATCTCTTAATGAGTCGTTACATTTTGCTATGTCAGTGGAAGCTCTGGCGTTATCCTGATACAACTCTTGAATAATAAATAAGCTCAGCTCAGTAACGGAGAGACTATGCAAGTGTAGGCAAAGAGAAACAGCAGTCGCAAAGAAGGGAGCCATCAATAGGACATCTCAAGAAGAGCGAGAAACCAGGGCCCAATTTCAAATATTAGGTTGCAACACATAAAGTTCTAAACACAAAACCACATAAAGTTCCATAAAGCTTTAAAAACTGGGCTAGGCTCCCAAGTCTGGGGCGTTATATGCACCAAGACCCCCGATTCCTGGCTACATTGTTAACACATCTTGCTTAGTATATACTTCCAATTAGATATGTTAACATTTTTACTGTTTTACTGCTTTTTTAAACTATTTTTACTGTTTAGTTAGGAGACATGGTGGCACAGTGGTTAGAATACAGTATTGCAGGCTAACTATGCCCATTGCCAGGAGTTCGATCCTGACCAGCTCAAAGCAGTATGAAGCGGTATATCAGTCTAAGTGCTAAGTACTGTTTTTATTGTTTTAAAAAAATTAAGATTTTAATTGCAGTATATGTTTCAAATAGTGAGCTACTCAGAGTCATTTGCTGAGATGGATGACTTTAGAAATCAAACACTTGTTGGCTCTGAGGGTGATCAGGTTGCAATATCTGTCACCCTATTGATCACCAGGGTTGATTCAGCTGCAGTTTTCTTGGCAAAATTTCAGAAGTGGTTTGCCATTGCCTCTTTCCTGGGGCTGAGAGAAAGTGACTGGCCCAAGATCATCCAGCTGACTTTGTCCCTAAGGTGGGACTACAGCTCACAGTTTTCTGGTTTCTAGCCTGGTACTTTAATCACTGCACCAAACTGGTTCTACAGTCAGCAATCCTTAGTCAGGGAGTTTTTTGTTTCTTAAATTCGCATCACAGCGTGACCCTTGAGAATGATGAAACATAGGAACTCAGTAGTTGTGGATCTTGGTAGCTACAACTTTGGAGGCTTTGATTGCTGAAAAGCTGTCTTTTGGACATAATTTCTCATAGTATGTATTTTTTCTGACACGGGAAACATTCAGGCGTTACAGAGAGGCTGTTAAATACATGGATTGAGGAGCTATTGCCAAGTTGTTCTTGGTAAATTTAAGAAGTAAGTGTTAATTGATTGCAGATTGGTATGCACCAGGAGCGCAATTAAGGTTAAATTATTTATATATCATTAATTTTAATCTATATGGACCAATTATGGGCCTATTGTGGACAAAATATTGATTCACTTAGCATTCATGAAAAATCCATACCTGCACGAATCCCGAGAGTCAATGATTTTTCGGAGAAGTGGGGTCAAGCAACTTGACATGGTACCCAAATTGCTTTTTTAAAAATTGATTTGCAATTTATATTGAGGTAAAGAAAGTAACACATTTTCTCTAAATTGCTTCCTGCCAACTGCGCATTGTTGTGTCTTCTTTCTGCACAGATGGGTATAATCTTATTTGCAAGATATGACTACTACCAGATGAGATTTATGTTTTGTTTGTTTTTGCTTTTTAAACAACAGAAACAAAACCCCCACCAAAAATTACTTTTTTCCCCTTCAAAATCAGGTAGGTGAAAATGATGGTAGGTGCCAGGAAAATTGCCAGCTCCAAGTTGCTATGCTGAAAAGTTTTGATTTGGCTTATACATGATTATACTTAATCATAGCTTGAGTCACCTAACCAACATTTTTCAATTTGAGGTTGATTGTCCAGAGGTTCTCCCTGAAAACCTGGATGCAGACCAATATTGCTGAGCTGTAACTGGGTAAATAGAAGAATCAAATTATTTAGTGTATCTCTGGGAATTAATATAGGAAAGGACTTCAAACGCAGCATAAGTCATGAGTCCCTGCGCGCCCACAAGAGATCTAAGTCTGGACCATTTTGAATTCCTATCTTCTGCTCTTTTTCCTTAATGGCCAGTTGGCCAGATTCTTGTTGAGAGCTTAAGTTTGCAATAAATCTTTATCCTCATTTGAACTGCCTGAATCTCCTGATTTCTCCAGCATTTGACAAGTAATTTTTTAAAGGTAACATAAATCAAATATCATTCTTTTTCCCTAGCTTCACCTATTGCTTTTTGAAGTGCAAAGATTGTGCTGAGCTAACCACCAATATTATTTACAAATGATTTCACTACAAATTAATGTGTTCTGAATTAGAATTTCCACTGTTCACCCACAGCAAAACAGATAGGTTTCTTAACTTTTTTAGCTGAGTGACACAGGTAAATATGATTCCTTTTAAGATTCAAGCTGTACTTCTTAAATTTGGCCAGAGTAGATAGAAGAGAGTTTTTTTGGTGCTTACTAAAGAATTGAAAGAATGTGACTTTTTCTTTTCTTTTTCTTTTTAAAATTGATAATTGTGTAAGGAAGACAAAACTTATGGACCTGTCCAAGGTACTATCATAAGTTTGGTATTTATTAGACTTCTTTGCATCTTTGACCTGAACAGTAAACTCAAATAGCAGCAAATCAATATGCAAATAAAAAGCAAATTAATAAGAATGTACTTTCCCATCCTATCCTGAAGTTTCTTTACAAAATGTACTTGCTCATTTTCTCTGCTTGTCTAAATGATTTTTCAAGAATCAATAGCCTATATTTAACTATTATGTGTAACTGATAGGCAGCCGGTGTGTCTATTTTAAACACCAGTAATAAAAGGGCCTCTCAAATAAATTGCAAGCCAAGGGGAATTCAATACATTAATCAAATAGATTTTTGGCTGGACCTCTTTGCATGGAGCAAATATACTATTTATTTGTGCCTTCCATTTTTTATGAACAAATATCGCTTAATTCAGCTCAGCCCACTTTTATATTTATATAAAGTCATTGTATTATTAGTTTGTGGCTGACGTACTTGGAAGACTGTGACTAGTTACAGGAATTCTGATTTAGGAAGGTAGCATTCTAATGTCCTGGAGGAGAACCACAAGACATTAAGTCCTATAAGGAAAGATTGAAAGAACAAGGAAGGCTTTGCAAGACGTCTTCTGATGTTTTTTTAAAAACTTTTTTATTTGTAATACAGTTAAAACAAAAATGGACATACCGTGACATTCCAGAATAAATATTCCTAACAATTTGTTCCTCTTAATACATATAATTAATATTCTGATGGTTTTCTTATGGAGAACGTGGAGTCTTTGGTGCTCTTTGAGTTTGGCTGAGTTCTTGCAGCTGTTTCATTACTCAACTAGTAACATCATCAACCCTACAAAGGAATGGAGTTTGCTTTCTGAACAAGGAGAGTAAGGATGGAGAGTGTTTGTTTTCAATGGTAGAAAAAGGGAATTGCAAGGAAGTGGATATTAGATAAATATTAAGAGAAAATTGCAGAAAGAAAGGATCAGAACTGTATGCCTTGGTGAATTTTAATTTAAAGGCAATAGACACCCGTTAGAGATTTTTTTTAATTTGGACTCCTGCACTTAACACAGTAGATTTGTGTCCAACTCTAGGATCCTTCATATTTAGAGTTTGGAAAAAGAAACAATCTAGAACTCAGTAGAAATTTCTTGACAGTTAGAACAATTAATCAGTGGAACGACTTGCCTCCAGAACAGTGTTTCTCAACCTTGACAATTTTAAGGCATGTGGACTTCAACTTCCAGATTTCCACAGCCAGCATTGCTGGCTGTGGAATTCTGGGAGGTGAAGTCCACATGCCTTAAAATTGTCAAGGTTGAGAAACACTGCTCCAGAAGTTGTGGGTGCTCCAATGCTGGAGGTTTTTAAGATGAGATTGGACAACCATTTGTCTGAAATGGTATAGGGTTTCCTGCCTAAGCAGGGGGGTTGGACTAGAAGACCTCCAAGATCCCTTCCAACTCTGTTATTCTGTTATTCTGAAAGCATTTCAAACTATAGAACTCCATTTCTATATCTTTGTGCGCATTGTTCGATTAAAATCAGATAGACATTTTTGTCTATTTTCAAAGGCAGTTCATGGTAAATTAGAACACAATGAACATTTCATTCTACAGCATGTATTTATATACATCTTTATGTTGTATCAAAAGCCCATGGTAAAATGCAAAAACATTCATACTCTCAAAGATAGCTGTGCTCACATCTACAGATTTATTTCAGCACATCAGTTTCTTCTTTTTCTCTTGGATAAATGCAAAGGGATATAAACAACAACAGCAAAATGCATTTTGTTGTTCATTTTGGACACAGAGGTGTTCAAATCCTCCTGCATATTAAATCCACAATGATAGCATGGCTCTTTAGTTAGAGAAGTTTACTGGATATTTTTTTTAAAAAAAAAAACATGCATTTTTCTCCCTTGCCTAGGCTTGAAAGCTAAATAGGTTGGGGCTGCTTAGAACTTGAATGGGAATTTAAGGGGCAGAGGCTGAAAAAGAAAAGAGAAGTCAATAAAAATATTTTCCATATCTTTGCCAAGAAAACTACACAGCTGTTCACAACATCCCAAGGAGTCAAATTTGACATGAAGGAAACTTTTACTTTCAGTACAAATAACCTTGAGTGCTACGGTAGGATTAAATGGATTTTGTCTCCTGTCCCTTGCCCCAAGGTATTTTTTTTTTAATATGGCCTTCCTCCACAGCAGCATAAGTCTTCATAAACAAAGTTTAAAAAATACACATTTAAAAACAGTATTGATCAAATTGTACAGGCACTGAACTGTGAAAGAAGACTATTTTCCCATAGGTTTTTTTAGCGACTGAATGACTGTAGGTTTTGCAGAATGCACTTCTTCTAATGGGTTAGCTGAATTGACTTGGAATGACAATCTCCCCCTAGGCTCTTCATGGTCCTATAAAAGCAACGAAGGAAACAACATTGCTGGACTTTCTAGAATGAAGATCATGTTAATTTACGCGACTTAGAAGTGGCTCCTCTTTCCCCCACATAGCAAAACCCAAATAAATCAATTAGCCTCTCTTATGAGGGTTCCAGGTTGAACGTTACAGTGAGCCTGTGAAAATGAAACAGTCAGCACAGAAACTTTGCCCTGACGTACAATCTCCAGAAGAGAAAAAGTTGAGATATCACCCCGTTTCTTTTATCCCAAAGCGAATGAGTGTGATTTGCAAATAATGAATAACTTGTGAGCTTGTTGCAAATGGATCTTAATCACAGTTTTCGTTTTTCATTTTTTGACAAGGCGCTTCCAAAAGAAGGCTGTGCACAGAGAGAGAGAGAGACTCTACTTTATTTCACATATTTGGAGACTGTTCATTTTATAACAAAACATGGGATGGTTTTTCTATCAATCCAGTTTGGGGAACGCTATTTTACTTTTGCAAAATATTTTAAAGGAAAAGGGAATTGCTGGTGGATAAAATATGGTATTCTTGTACACAGTTTAGCTGCAATTTGGCCAAAGGGATTATGCCCTATTCCCTGTTGCGCAGTTTCTCTCTCTCCAGTGAATTTCAGCCTCCTTATCTTTTCACGTTTCAATTAAATTTGATGCAAAAACGTCAGAAGGGAACGCTTCCCACAAGTTTGGGGCGCGGACAACATAATAGCATCCTTTGCCACTTCCCCAAATAAAGTTAGCTGGAAAGAGAAATTCAGATATACCTTCCCAAGAACACTGTAAAAAGGTTTCTTTAAAAAAAAAAAAGGAAACCAATTTCACCAAGCAGGAAGCCTTTTAAAGATATAAGGACGAGACAGGACAAAGCTAATACATCACCAAATACTTCTCAGTCTCTTAAAGCTTAATCGTTATAATTTTACACTTGTCAGAAAATGAGCCTTTTTGGCACCGGTGTTCCTGATTGATACTTATTGAACTATTTTTTTTTTAAAAAAAAAACTTTTGTGAACTGGAGGCAGATGTTTAGGAATTCAAGGCAGCTCCCTTGTGGATGAAAACACATTAAAATTATGCATTAGAATGTGTCATTCATCCAACAAGCCAGCCTGTGAGTGGAATCTAATAGAGATAGGCAATTTTGTGTGCTGAAGATTAAACATTTGTGGCACCCAACTGAAGAATGGAAAGGACCTAGGGAGGGGAGGGGGCTGACTGCCCTTCACTCCCATCGTTTTGACCCTTCTCACAGTTACAAGTCTTGTCACAAATCGGGATGAAGTTCTATAAATCCCCTGTTATGTGCAAATGTATTCCCAGTTGGCTATTATTGTGTTGGCCATTTCTGACCTCTCCTGGTAATGCAGAGATCTTTTCTGCAGAAGGACAATGACTTCGGGCTTACATTTATTTGGATCAACAAACTCAATTTGCTGAAGTTAGACTGCAAATAAATGCCGTATAATAACTCGGCTTTCGTCGAACTGATAATCATGTTGTCTTACGAAATGAAACAGTCTGTGTGGCCATCTCACACATCTAAAGAGGAAGGCGTTAGAGAAAGGCTAGATAAATAAAACAGAGTGCTTGGAAGCACTGAGGAGAATGCATTCTTTCCCCCTTCAGATCCTCTATGGTGGAATCCTGTGATGTATTTCCACCAGGGTTTATGGTTCTTGACCTAAAACTGCATCTGCATTCAGTTTACCTATTTCGTAATGACCTCTTTTCCAAGCAAAATGCAATTTTCACGCATTAACATTCAGATCACAAGGAAAGGGTACAGGGCAACTGCTATAGAAATCCTGAGCTTTTTAAAATAGATTATTAGGCCTGTGGGGTTTTGGGGTTTTGTTTTTTCAAAGAGAGGGAATTAAAAACTGCATTTTGAGGTTACTTGCATTTGGGTGCATGATGTTTCCTGATGCCATTTTCTGTGATAGAAAGATGGATTTGATAAACCGGTTGGCTGAGTTCTATGAAAGATGAGATACTGTATAGCAAATATTTGTTTCGCTCTTTGTGCGTTGCTTCTTTTTTGAACATTGTTGATATTCCTGAGACTGGGGAAAGCCATGTTTGTTATCAACACTTAGAGATTGATTTTATGACACTTACTGAAGTTATTGCAAGGTGTGGAATTGTGCCTCAGATAGCATCAGATGCAACGTATTAGCATAAAATCATTTGCATTGCGAGTGCCAAGCAGAAATAAATGTTAAATCCCAACTTAGAGAAAACCAAATTCTCCTCAGGGACCTGAGGATTTTTGCCACCATTATGATGCTATTGTTAACTTCTTCACCCACATCAGCATTTTAAAAAACGGAATGTAACTCATAGTCGGCAGAAAGAGAAGGGTCTAGGACAGGGGTCTTCAAACTTGGCCCTTTTATGACTTGTGGACTTCAACTCCCAGAATTCCTCAGCCAGCTTGCCTGGCTGAGGAATTCTGGGAGTTGAAGCCCACAAGTCATAAAAGGGCCAGGTTTGAAGACCCCTGGTTGTGGACAACTCAGCACAGCCAACTCAGAGTGCCCTTCTCATTGTGGCCAACTCACCGCAGCCAACATTCCATGGCCAACTCATGGTGGCTGACTTGTTGTGGGAACAACTCGCCAAGAGGGACAAGAGTTACACTAATATCGAAGAAACAGTGGAATAGAATCATTTAAAAAAGGATGCAAAAGGAAGGACAGAATGAAATGAGAATGACACAAATTAAAACATTTTTTGATTATTTTAAATATTTAAATTGAATTGTTGAATTGTCCCATGGTGAATTGACCATGTTTTGTTGGCTGTGGTCAGTTGGCTCCACCAAGTTCTGGAAAGTGAAGGTTCTCTTCCTTCCAGCTTTGAAGAAGATGAGATGAGATGGGTTGTCCAATCCAAGAAGACTTTAAAAGCCCTGGATTCAGAGGTATAAGTAGTCATCCATATCAGAAACTAACATCAGGACCAATCACATCAGGGAACAGAGAGCAAGCAGCCACTTCAGACATAGCAAACAGAGACGTTTGGTACAATACTTTTACCTCAATGTTGACTCACACTGCCACTAAATCCCAAGTAAAAAACATTTCCAGGAACTTCTCTCCTCCAGCTATTTCAGATCAGGGAAGGTAGATGTTAAATATGTGGGCAACCTAAACCTCAACAGCACAGACATTCCCAGCAACTCACAATGACCAGAGAAGTTTCAAGGCATCATCTCAAGAAGCTTTGTGGGTTATTTATGTCAGAAATATAGCTGGTTAGAAGAAGCCATTTCTGAAAGGCTACATAAGGATTCTGGGCACCATAGAGAGAGGAGTAAATCTGCAGCTGTAGTAAAGCTGTTCTCTGGAAGCAGCAAATTCCAGTAATAATACTGGTTATAATAAGATAATAATAGTGGTTATTCTGTTAATTTATTAGAATCACCAATTTTATGTTATTGTAAATTATATAATATTAGTAATCTATTAATGGCTCTTCCTTTAATATTGGCTATTCTATTAATTTATTAAAATTATTAATCTATTGTATTACTGTATTATATAATATTATTACTCTATTAATGGCTCTATTAATATTGATTATTCTACTAATATATTAATTTATTATATTATAAAATTATATACATGCATATTTACAGACACATACACGTACACATACCTGCAATATACATGCATACATAATTAATTTACTAATAGTGGTTTTATTAATAATATTAATCTATAACTATAACCAGTATCTAATATAATAATACTCATTATACTATTAATTTTAGAGTAAATTGAAAACATGTAGCATTTTTTAAAATGAGACACAGGACAATCACAATGAGATGGATGTTTGTAATTGCCTTAACACTCCATTTCTTGCAAGTTGTGAATAAATCCCATTTTTGGACATTGTTGTATGCTTGCTCTTTCTATTAAAGTATGCTATAAGCTGTCCTAACGCTTCCATTATAAATCTTTATTAGCCAAGGTTTCTAGCTACCTTGTAGAATTTGCTCAGGGCTGAACCCTGGCCTTCTATGTTTTAATACAGAAATAAAAGATGCTGCTTTTTTCTGACTTAGGGTTTATGTAAGAACCTATTTAACCATTTCTATTTCAATAAGTACCAGATTAATGTAATCTACCACAGTATCTCTACAGGGCTAAAAGTAATATGATTTGTCAATTAAAGGCATATGAAATTTAAACCATGATTGGCAGATTCATGGGTTGGATATTGCTTTTCCTCCTTCAGATGGATTTCAAAAAATTGTAATTTACCTGTAATATCCCAAGATCTTTCACTGCGGGAAGGATAAATCATTAGATTGACATCTCAGCCCTGCCTCTTGCAAAGCAGGGAAGCATCTTAATAAGACTTTCTACAGTGTCAACTAAAGGTTGATTGGAAAATTGAAAAATACCCCTGAACCATTTCTGAATTGCAATCAAAGCCTGCGCATGTATATATCTATACAGTGATCAGAGGTTGAACTTGAATAAGGTCTTTAGGTTTAGAACATCAGCCACGCCTTGTTGAAGAATTCTTTCTATCATATAATTGAGCTGGTTCTCATGATTCATTGTAGTGTGGGTTGGTGAAGGATAAGCTGGAATGTGGATGAGGAAACCTTTGGGGTTTTTTTCTCCCTTTGCCTGTTATTGCTTTTGGTAGTAACACATGTGCTGGTACTGTTTCGATTGAAAAAGGGATGACATCTCTCTGTGTAATCCTGATGTTTTTTATCTTGCTGTCTTGTTATAGGGTTCTATTAGCAAAGCATCTATCAATGGTTCATCACCTTCATGGAAAACTTTCAGCTGGTTCATCATGTGATTTAGTGGACTTTGTCTCTTCTCTTGAGATTAAAGTCCTCAACATCCATCAACCACTCAGATGAATTGAGGGATTGCAAGGATCCCATCACATCCTATCCCATCCCACCCCACACCATCCCATCCCATCCCATACGATACCATGAATTTAGGGCTTGCAAGGATCCCATCCCATCCCATCTCATTTTATCTCATCTCATCCCATCCCATCTATCCCGTGCCATGCCATGCCATGCCATGCCATACCATACCATACCATACCATACCATACCATACCATACAATACCATACCATACTGCAATATTTCCATATCTTATTTTGTTCTTCATAATGACCTCATATCGAAAAGCTCCATTCTTATCATGAGAACTAACTTAGAAATATTGCAGTTAAGGTGTTTGTTTGTTGGACATTACCTTTCTTTCCATGAACCACTGAATGTTTATTTCTAATTCTTCTCCTCCAGAGAAAATAGAAATCCATTACTAGAGAATATACAGATTGATACCAGACCAGGAAAGGCTGAACTATCTTTGCAATGCCAAAGGAGAAGTCAACAGCACTGGATAAGATGGTTAGAAAGTGTCATTGACACAATGAACATGAATTTGGGCAAATTCAGGGAGACAGTGGGGGACTAGGGGGCCTCGCATACTATGGTCCATGGGCTCATAAAGAGTTGGACATGACTTAGTGACTGAACAATAATTCATTTGCAATCTTTCAGATCCTGGTGGTCTTTCAGTTACCCTGGGTGGAGACTGGAATTTACAGTTCTTTTTATTCCCTACCTGCAAACTAGAAATGCTAATTAATAGATTGATCTGAGATGGAATTTGCATCAAAAGATTATAAAAGGACTCAGATTAAAAACAGCATGCTGATACCGGGCAAAACTGTGAAACATAGATAACAAGCTCTACAAAGCCATGCAGTTGCATTTTTGGAAAAGTAATACGAGAGAATGCTTTTTATAATTGGAATAAAAATCAAAATTATTATCAAGATTTCATTCCTTTGATCCTCTTGCAAACAGCTCTCAAGGGAGCTGGCAATCCCTCTGCTTTCAAAACAGCTAGAACTGCAACATATAAGCAGCATAAAATTGTAGACAGATACGTGTGCCAAGTACGGCTGGGAAAAAGTTCTCCAACAGTAAGAAAGAAGAAGCTTGCACAGAAGTTTCTTTTAGAGAAGAATTTTGGAAATAAATTCTAGACAGTCTAAAAAGTTCTTGCATTTATTCATTTAGTAGGAGGTCAGCACATCTGCCGGGCAAATGTATATTGCTTGTGTCCTCTCTTTTCCTGTATAATTATCTCCCTGACTTTCCATGTTATAGTTAAAAGTCAAGGAATGTAGTTAAAATGCAAAGAAAGGTATCAAAAGGGAATTCTCCTAAACCCCTGAGGGCAGGACAAAAAATGAAGGTAGAAGATCATAAAGAGAGAGCCAGCCTAAAATTAAGGTGAAATTTCCTGAGACAGTGGGAATAATTAATCAGTAGAACATCTTGCTTTCAGAAGTTGTGGGTGCTCCATTACTGGGGATTTTCAGGGAGAGCCATTTGTCTGGAATGTCCCAAAATGTCCCTTGAAGACATTTTGCTTCTCATCAGGAAGCTTCTTTTGAAATAACATGACCTGGATGATGAGAATCTCCATAGACATTTGTCTGGAATGACATAAGGTCTCCTGCTTGAATTGGGGGTTGGGCTAACCAGGGGTAGGCAACCTTGGCTCTTTTATGACTCGTGGACTTCAACTCCCAGAATTCCTGAGCCAACATGGCTAAGCATGGAAACCTCTCCCTTTCCCCTCAGCATAGCTGGCCCGAGAATTCTGGGAGTTGAAGTCCACGAGTCATAAAAGAGCCAAGGTTGCCTACCTCTGGGCTAGACCTTCAAGGTCCCTTCCATACTTATTATTCTATGTTCTAATTAAAAGTAGCAAGTAATGGAAACTAGAAGTAACTTAAGACAGAGGCAAAAAACAAACAACATAGCAAAACATAAGAAAACTAACTTCAGAAATATTCTGCCTTCAGGTGGTTAAAAACAACAGCGAACAAAGACTTTGCTCAACAGCAGGAGGAGAAATCGTGAGGCCAATTTATTTATTTATTGTTAGCTAAACATGCCTGATCATCTGTGATGATCTCAGCCCATGTTTTTAAAATCTGCGTCTTTTCACAAGGCGAGTTTAAGAGCGTTTGGTGGCTATTGTAGCTGAAAATGTCATACCTCTGTAGGAAACAAGTGACAGCCTTTGCCAATGCCTCAGCTAAACAATGCATAATGCAAACTCCCTTTTTAAACTTCAGTGGAGAAATAGGAGTAAATATGCAGAAAGCAAAGATTCAGAAAAAAAAATAGTAGTCTTGCCATATGTTGCAGACTCTTTTGCAGAACAGTGTGCTGCTAGTTTAATAAGGATGTTGCATATCCATGGAAAACAAATTGCATCAGATTAAGGAGTCGGTGTGATGCCAAGTATCTTAACATGACCCAATTCCCCGTCTGAGTTGGCTTTGCTTATATCAGCAGACCATTTGATCTGTTCAAAAAGATGGGAGATTACCATGTTATCTAATTATAGAGTATTTCTGCAATAAATATATGGGTAAACACACTATGGGAATGTTGTCTAGTTGCTTTGATTGGTGAATTGAAGACAACTGATTTCTCACAAAAGATGCATAAACACACTCAACATCTCTTACATTTTTTTTTTATTTCCAGAATTCCAGTTCATGCAAATCAGTTCCAGTGACTCAGGTAAAATAAAGTCTCTGGCTTTCATTTTGCAGGCACTGAGCTCTGCCTGCAACATTTATTCTTCATACCCAAAGCTTTTGGTTCTGTTCAACAGTGCAACAAAGGGGCATGAATATGTTTGTATCTGTGCATTTAAATCACTATGCATGCTGTTGGGCTTCAGATCCATACTATCTTGATTCTATGCTGGCATGCCTGTGATACATCATCAGAACAAATCTGGTGTACAGAAAGAATATATAAATAAAGTTTGCATAATGCAACTTGAATATGCTCAGTTGTACCTGATGAGTTTCCACATGATCTCACAGCCAGATGACACCAATGTTCACATAACTATAAACATAAACATCTTTTCAATGCAAATGTCCCAATTGTTTACACTGTCTCTGTTTTGTTGAGACATCATAGAGGTAACATTGGAGGATTAACAGTTCAGCTGGACTATAACTGTTCCTTAAATATAATATATTGTTTCTGAAGCAGTTTGGAAAGGAAAGGAATCAAATGGGGGGAAACACACACACACTTAAAGTACAACCCTCACTGAATGTTAATTAACAAGTGTGGAAAGACAGTTGTAAGTTGAGCAATAGACATAATGTTTTTATTGGATGTTATCAATGAATGGAGCTGGGGTAGATAAATGCCTGCTGTTATGACCTTATGATTTAACTATTGTCAGATACGAATGTATTTGTTATTTTTTTCCTCCTTGTTTCTCTTTCATCTGCTTTAATGTTTTTGAACCAAGGCTGCTAAAGGCTGCCACAGAGATTTATGGCCATTGGTTGGAAAGGATGATTTTGTAATTTTATGGGACAATAAGCATGAAACTTTGTTCCCGCTTGTCAGATTTCCAGAGCTACTAAATTTTTGCCCTGTGAATGAACCTTGAGTATCTGCCAGAAATATTGGCAGAAAAACCCTATTGTTTTAGTACAGAAATGCAGTTTCTCCATTATTCTGTAATAAAAACTTAGGAACCACTTTGACATCTCTGGTTTTATTTTTTGGTATCAAACTTCGGCCTTTTTGACATCTTGTACTTTGCTCATGGTTGATTTTGAAGTATTGCCTTGTGAGAAGAAGGAGAAGGGGAAGGAAGAGAAGAAGGAGAAGGAGAAGAGATTGATTTTGGAGTGTTGCCTTGTGAAGCAATTTCCAGAACTACTAAACTTTTGCACCCCTCCTTTTGAAGAAGGAGAAGGGGGAGGGAGAGGAGGGGGGGAGGAAGAAGAAGAAGAAGGAGAAGGAGGAGGAGGAGGAAGAAGAAGAAGAAGAAGAAGAAGAAGAAGAAGAAGAAGAAGAAGAAGAAGAAGAAGAAGAAGAAGAAGAAGAAGAAGAAGAAGAAGAAGAAGAGGGGGATGATTGGACTAGAAATTGGGAAACTGTGAATTTGTCATGAAAACTGAAGACTTTGAACCAGTCTCTCTCTTTCATCCCAATTCATTTCTTAAGGTTGCTATTGTGGGGTAAATAAGAGGTAGTAGCATTACGTCCGCTGCCTTTGTATAAAATAAAGGAAGGCTATAAATTTAGCAATAAACAGACAAACAAATAAACAAACCACATTTTCAGAATACATCTTTCATGGAAATCAAGGTCTTTTACTCCAATTCCTCTATGTCAACTAAAGTAACTTTGAATTTTTGTATTGGAACTGCAACCTGCCTGTGCATACATCACAGATTCCATTTCTTTTGACTCTTCCTGCTTTCAGCAGGGCACAACAAAGTTTGGGATATCTGAATATCAAACTCCAAAACCTTGGCAGAGATTGGAAAGAAAAGGATGCTTTTCTTCAGCCACCTTTATTGAAACCAGACCATTATTATCCTTCTTGTTCCATTCTTTTCTCCCTTGGTTGGGAAATCCCATTCTAACTAAGAGAAAGAGGAGGCAGAAAATGCCAAAATAACCAAGAGATTTCAGTACCATGGATAGTGTTGTGGTAAGGGCCTTGCTTTGATAAGGCTCATCCAGGCCTTGATTCCTTGGCAAGCTATATCTCTTAATATCTGCATTGCCTCTTTCTGAAGGATGAAACTTGAAAGGGATCCTTCTGGATTTTTAGTTTTTTTGCTTTTCACTTTATCACTTTTGTTTGTGAGCAAGCGTTGGAAATTGTAAGAGCTGCTGTGTAGAGACCTCACTTGGAGAGAATTGGGTTGGTGTTCTGTACTCTCTCTGAGTCTTCCATTTTGTATTAGTTGTTCTAGCTGTTATTCAAGGTCGTGACATTAGGAATTATGTGCCCAGCTTATGAAATTCTGCAATGCACCAGATACAATAATAGGGAAGAAGAAGATGTCATTTTTTAATGGAAAAATGTAAATTGCAAATTTGGGGGACAGAACTGACCACGGAAGACATCAGTCTATCCCAATTCAAGAAATAAACTACAATTTTGAATACTGAGTCTTTATTGTTTCATGTATTATGAATTAAAACAAATACGATAATTATATTTGGACTGTTATATTCCCCCATCCCAAATTTTCATATGTATTACTTTCCAAGAAATACTAAGTAGTATTTGAATCTGAAAAGTAATTACATTCTGATCTACATTATTACTCCATGAGATATGAACTAGCTTTTTTTTTCTTCTTAATAAACCTCACACATTCCCAATATCCCAACTGGAAACTTGGATCTTCAGATTCTTCTGATTCCCTTAGGCTTGTTTTTATTCTCATTTCCTGTCTTTCCCAGACAGACAATATTTTTGGCAACATTGCTGCATTGCCCAATTTTTACACTACTATTTACTGCCTTTGACCAATGCATTGCAAGCCCAAGCGCGGTGTATTTCAATGTTATCTTTTAAACATTTGACAAGTCAACCTATTTTACTGTGATTATTTTATACTAGGTTGGGAACATAATCGTTCCTTCTGGACATATTGAAGTGCAGGATCTGTAGCATCGTTGAAGCCTTGTAATTTATCATAAATACTCTAAAGATGCATTTTGGGGCAATGCTCACAATTCTTCTGGTTTCTCCATCTCCCCCCCCCGCACCCCATATTATCCAAAAACTGCAGGAAACCTGTCATAGGCTTACATTTTCTGAAGTCATGATAGATGCATTAACACATACACAAGCTAGGCTTTGGAGAGCCTTGAAAATGCTGTGAGATCTCAGCTGGATTGTTGTGCAGGTCATCAACCTCTCTCTTCCTCCCAGCGCTCCAATTTGTTGGTCTGCACTGCAGTGAGGTTGAAAATAAAATTGAAGGCTGGCTCCTGCTACTTTTATTCTATTCCACTTCTTTTTATCTTAAGTGAAACCTCCCATGTTCTTCTTTTGTCTTTACTTTATGCATATGACCCTACATATATCACCACAATCTTTTAGAAAAGCATTCAAGACATGTTTTTAAAAAGCGTGCGGGGGAGGAAGGAAGAATTTCCTTATAAGAAGTTTTATTGGGCTGCTATTGGTTTTTACTGCATTTATTCATTAGCTTTTAGTGAAGAACAATTTCATTCATTTAAACCTGTTTTTTGTTTTTTTGTTTTTTAGAAAAGATTCCTTTAAGAGAAGTCATTGTGGTGCACTGTGAGGTATTTGTCTCGAACAAAATCTGTCCAAACCTTAGATAAGAAGGTTTAGCACAGATGAATGTAAAATGACATTAGGTTTTCAAAACCTTTTTTTTAAAAGTCTTCTTTTAGAGAAAAATGTATAGAGCTGTGTATGTTCAGGAGAACGTGGGAAAGGATATTCCAAGAGAAATCCAGGAGAATTTGGCTGTGTGCATGTTTTTCAAAACTTTTTCAAATGCACTATTTTAAAAAATGCATACAGATTTGTGTATTTCAAGTAGAAACAAACCAAAGAGAATTTGTGTGCATAATTCTATTTTTTTTTTAATTGCAATGTGGGGGACAAAATCAGCTTGTGGATACAGGAATGCAAAAGTGACGTAAATGGATTGGTTTGCATTTTGCTTCCATCTTACCGGTTCACAACTTAAAAGAGAACTAGGGAAGGGAATTCCAAGAGCTAACAACGCCGCCATCACCCAGATTTGAAGATGAGAAACTGTACATCAAAGCCTTATTGCGGAACTGCAAGAATAGAAAGATGGGAAGCCCAACTGCTTGAAATATTAAACAGAGTTTAAGGAGATGCATGAAATATGAATGCAAATTGCAATATTATTATTATTTTGTAAAAAGTTTTTATTTTCAATTTTACGATACATTACATTCTTAAAAATACTTCAGATAAAAAATAAAACAAATTGATACACACCACTTTCGGTATTGCTCACCCATTTCCCCCCAAACCGCATCCACCCTCTAACCAACTTGCCTCTTTCCCTCTTCCTCACTCACTCCCTCTCCTCATTCTCCTCAACCTTCCTACTTGCTTCTCGCCTTCTTCTATCTTCTCACTCTGGATGCGGTCCAGAGGAAATCCCAGAGCAATTCCTCTCTCCAAACTGAAACATCAATATTATATACAATAAAACTATTTCTACTTATCTGAACATCTAAACCTCAACCCATCCTCCCCCCCCTCCCCCCACCCCCTCCCACCCCGACTTCCCAGAGCAAAGTACAGGGTTATACAAACATATTAAACATAATCTATTTAAGTTTACTAATTATACAATAATCAAAATCATACTAACCCTTAACTCTCTTCATCAAATTGCAATATTATTGAAGTACGAAAGCGAGATAAAAGTAGTCCACGAGTTACAGCAGTTACAACGGCACTGAAGAACATGACCATTTTTCACACTCATGACCGTCGCAAAAAACCCCGCGGTCACGTGATTTATATTCAGGTGCTTGACAACAGACTCACATTTATGATGGCTGCCATGTCCCCAAGTCACGTGATCCCCTTTTGTGACCTTCTAACAAGCAAACTCAATGGGGAACCCAGAGTCACTTAACAACCGGGTTGCTAGTTTAAAAAATGCAGTGATTCACTTAAAAAAATGTGGCAAGAAAAGTCGTAAGGCGGGGCAAAACTCACTCAACAAATTTCTCACTTTGCAACATCAATTTTGAACTTCGTTGCGAACGTACGTCGAAGATTACCTGTACTTTTACCATTGGGGTAACTCTGGTTTTGATTTACTGAAACGTTAGAAAGGAAAATGCAAGCTCAATTCCTCACGGGGATAGGCGAGGTGGGTGAGAGGATTTAATGAGGGACTCCATGTTGGAAATTTAAATTGGGTGCCAGCTTTTTAATGTTTATGGTTTTAATAGATTTAATATGGTGTCGTGTTGTTTTATTAGGCGTAGCGTTTTAATTGTTGATTGCGTACCGCCAAGAGCTCGGTGTAAGAGGGACTTGTTTTAAATAAATAAACATTAAAATAAATACATTAGTTGTTTGAGTGGAATATTGCCTCGGGCCCTTTTCGTGTGTGTTTTGATAAATTCAAGGATGGGAGATTTACTTTTTCAAAAGGTGAACGTGCAGAAAAAAAACCCATTCTGGATTACACTTGAGGCACCTCGGGCTTTCCATGTTTTCATTTCAAAATTAAATCTATGCAGTTTAAGAAGCTGCTTTATTCTAGGTCAATATATATTGTTTATTCTGAATTGGTACGGGCAACATCTATCTCCTCGTCTGCCTCTATAATAATGTTTAATGACCCTAAACTACTAAATATAGAGTTATGTCCTTCTGTGTACATCAGCCATCCCCTTTAGGAGATAGTTGGGGTTTTTTTTAGAGTGTGCAGTGGTGACAAGGGGAAAAAAATGATTTCCCTCTTTGCTTCCTGAAACTTTATAAGCATTTTTTTCCTACATTTTTTTTCTTAATATACAACTGCTTCCCAAATCAGGGGAGACATGGACAATTACCAGAAGGATGAAGGAGACTAAACGAAGATCAACAAACTAAATCTGACTTCACAGAAAATAAAACTACTGAGGACAAGTGGATTTCAAGCTAGGAAGTAGGAAAATAGCCTGTTCAGGTAGTCCTTGACTTATGACCATAATGGAGCCCCAAAGGTCTGTTTTGTGAGCTTTGCCCCGCTTTACGACTTCTCCTGCCACAGTTGGTAAGTGAGTCTCTGCTGTTGTTAAGTTAGTAATATGGTTGTTAAGTGAATCTGGCTTTCTCCATCAGAAGGTCGCAGAAGCGGATCATGTGACCCCAGGACACTGCAACCGTCATAATTGTGAAGCAGTTGTCAAGCATCCAAATGTAAATCACATGACCATGGGGAGGCTGTAACGGTCATAAGTATGAGAAATAGTCATTAGGAGTGGTGGGATTCAGCCAGTTCACACCAGTTCAGCAGAACATGTAGATAATTTTTTTGTTGCTCAGGCTCAGAATGGACTTCTGGAAGTAGTATCCACATAGAGAACCGGTTGTTCACATACTTGAATCCCACCATTGGTCATAAGTGGTGTTGTAACTTCGAATGATCACTAAATGAAGTGTTGTAAGTTGAGGATTACCTGTAGATGAAATAGGACATCTTTTGAAAGAATACCTTTAAGGGATCTTCTTGATTGCAAAATGCTACTAAAGGTGCAGGCATCTCAGTGGTAAGAAGAACCTTTTCTCCAATTATAGTTGTTATTCTCCTTCATTGTAGTTGGTGTTCTAGCTTTAACCCTATCTGGAATAATACAATGTATTCTAGTTGTGGCTATCCTTGAAGACTTCTTAGAAGTTACAATCGGCTTAGCTTGCATTGAGTTGAACAAGATTATATCCTATCTATTTTGCAAAAAAAACATCTATTGCTTATTAGCCTCATCTCCTTTATTTAATATTGCTTTTATAATAATAAAAAATCTTTTTATATAAAAAGTCTTATCGTGTGCTGATATGGATAGGCTCACAATGGAAATGAAAGACAAGACAGAGTCAGATTACTTTGAAATCTGGGACAAATTCTATTGTTGGAGTGAATCAAGGAGAAACTGTTTGGGTTTTAAGTTAGTGTTAAGATAGAGATATATAAAACTGTATGTCAGTATATAGAGAAACAAATTAGAGACTGTATTGTATAGAAAAAATATGTATATATAGAGATTAAGAATTATATGTATGATGAGGAACAAATTGTTAGGAATATTTACACTGGAATGTTATGTTATGTCCATCTTTGTTTTAACTATTTTATAAATAATAATAAAAAATCTTAACAGTTGGATCCTCACCAAACTTTCAAACTCATGACAGACCAGTCTAAATTTAGACAATATGAGAGTGTCAGGATCAAAGAATTGGGATGGCACATTAATTTCCAGTTAGGATGAGTTATTGCTTAAGCCTATGCACACAACAATCTAGTCAACTTAATCTAATCAACACACAATTGGTGCTAGGTAAGAGTTAACAGAATTCAAGGGAGGCTGGACTTGTATCACTTGTGGGAACATAAGGAATCCAGGCTGATTCCTCTCTTGACTCTACCCCAACATCTCCTACAGAAGGGAAGGGAGAATAATGACAATTATTCAGTCCTATCATTCACATATTATGTTGGGAAGCTTAATGTTTTCAGGAGGTTATTGAAAACACTAGTTTTTATTCACAGCTCAAAATAAGTGGCAGTTATTAGGGTTTTTTTTTTCTCCTAAAAATTTCTTTGGGGAGAGGGAGCTGCTGAAAATATTTTGCCTCTCCCAATTAACCTTTCAAATAAGATGTTTACGAAAAAGACAGTTGGCACAATGTTCCAAGCTTCTTTTCAGAATTGTGTGCCGCACTCAATAATGCACCTCCATTTTTCACTTTGAGAAGGGGGATGAAAAATAGCAACACAAGAGGGATAGCATCTGTCAACCTCTATAAACGCAGATGTTATCAGCACAGAACATGTAATATCCTTAACCAGTTTACACCACGAAATCAAATCCCAATCCAAAGTGCCACCTCATATAAAACATAAGCCATACATACTTTCATAAAAAGGACCAGTGTGTAGTTGTGCTTATTACACCACTTGTCCATGAGCTGGATGGGGCATCTCTGAGAATCAAGCAAATGTCACGATCAGTCAGTTGAAAAAAAAAAATTATTTCAACAGTAAAACAGCTGAAATAGAAAATAGAAAAGCCACAGAAAAGCTGTGGATTAACACATAAGAACAATGGAAGTCTCTAACACCCTTTTGATTGCCACATTGAAACCAAGCTGAAGAGCGTTAAGAACAAAAGGGTTATGACTTTGAAGAGAAAGAAGTCAAAAGCAAGCACAAAATGACACTACAAGAGATGAAATAATATATGGATAAGAAGATCTTTGCTGGAACTTGAGGAAAGTACAGCTTATTACTGTATTTGGTAAAGCCAGATGCTCTATAAGTTGCTTCTTTTTTATTTTTTTAACCAACAAAACAAAACAAAGCAAAGCAAAACATAACATAACACACATACATATACAGTATATACTCCTCTCCCTTTTTTTTTTACAGCAATTACATAATGGTAATCTTCTTATGTATGTAAGCACAACCATTATGGGCAGTGCCAACAAATTTATTTTATTTTATTTTTTTATAAAGATTTTATTGGTTTGTTTTTTTTTCATCAACATATGTTAGTTTTTCCAATCAACAAGTTGTCTGGAGTTTGCTATGCTAATACATGTTCAATTCCTAATCCTTCATTCTTTCCTCTAGCCAAAAATAAAATAGGTTCCAAATTTGATAGTAGTCTGTATCTTCTTTATCTTTCAACCTCATAGTTAATCTGTCCATCTCTGCACATTCCAATATTTTCCTGATTATTTCTTCTTCTGATGGCAATCCTTCATTCTTCCAGTATTGTGCAAAAATTATTCTCGCTGCTGTAGTGATATGTAAGATTAAATATAATTTCTGCTTATTAGTCTTTTCAGGCATAATACCTAGTAAAAAAAGTTCAGGTTTAAAATCCACTTGTTCACCCAATATTTTTTCTAACCACAGATGTATCTTTCTCCAATAGGCCTTTGCCTTACCACATGTCCACCAAATGTGATAATACATGCCTATGTTATGTTTACATTTCCAATGTCTATCTGACATATTTTTAAACATTTTTGCTAATCTTGCTGGTGGCAGGTGCCATCTATAAAAGATTTTATACAGATTTTCTTTGTATGAAGTTGACATTGTTAATTTGTAGTTTCTCTCCCATAACATTTGCCATTTTTCTAATTCTATATTATAGCCAAAATTTTTTGCCCATCTTGTCATTGTTTCTTTCAGTTGTTCACTTTCCATATCCAAAATTAACAAAAAGTTATACATTTTCTTAATTAATTTCTCATCTGAAGTTAACAAAATCTTATCAAACACAGTTTGATCCTTATAAAATCCATACATTTTTACATCTTTTTCATATCTACTTTGTATCTGTAAATGTGCCTACCAGGACAAGTTAATTCCCTGATTTTCCAGTTCTTCTTTAGATTTTAATTTCCCATCAATATCTAGAATATCTTTATATGTCCATATTTTTTCAAAGTTTACCAAGTTCGGATGTATAAATGCCTCCATCGTTGATAACCACCCTGGAATTTTTAAATATATTTTAGCTTTACTTTTTTCCCATATTGTTGACAAGGCATTTCTTATAAAATGATTTTGAAAGTACTTAGGGCAGTGCCAACAAATTTATATTGAGCTTCTGAGAAAAATACGAGTTCAGCTAAACATTCACTCCTAGTGGGCCATCTAAAAAAAAAAAAATTAATCAGGTATGGTTTTGAAGATATTGCTATTTCATGATAAGCAAGAAAATAGTGAATGGGTGGGGCAGGGGTAGAAGGTATGTTTATTTGCAAACATAACAGAGTCCAATCTTCTGCTCAAGTAGGAAGCCCCATATCATTCCAGATAAATGGTTGACCAATTTGTTCTTTAAAAACCTCCAGTATTGCAGCACTCACAACTTCTGGAGGCAAGTCATTCCACTGAGTTATTATTCTGTCAGAAATTTTTTTCTTAGTTCTAGGATGGTTCTGTCCTTTCCATCTGTTGCTCTTGACCTGCCTTCAGGTGCTTTGGAGAATAGCTTGACTCCCCTCTTCTTTGTGACAGCCGCTTAGATATTGCAACACAAATCTCAGAGAAAAAGGCACTCCTACAAGATTGTCAGTGCAAATGGGACTGTAGTAAAGTCTTTCTCTATGTGTCTTTTAGCCTTCTCTGCACACCAGCAAGGATTCTGATTTAGAACCCTTTTTTATGTTTGAATAATAACGAGGTATTAACACATCTCCATGTTACTTATGTAAAGATAATGTGTCCATGCAAGATAGTTTTCCTCCACTGAACCAGCTGAAGTTGAATCCACAAGAGCAGGTCAAGGGGAAACAAGCATCAGTAATCAGCCTGTTTGCAGCATAAATTTCAGAGCTCTACAAATCCTCACGGAGATGCTCCATTCCAAAGTTGGAGTGAAGCACTTCTTTGAAACAGCTTTATGGTGCGGCATAGTCCATCACTTCTTTACAGGAGAAAGGAGAAAAAAAGGTCTCCTGACAAAGCAAAACATTGTGATAAAGAGGAGGCAGTTTGCAGAAGGAAGTTGGTGAAAGTACTGTAACAGCTCCAAGTATATATACAACCCAATGACCCAATGACTGAATCACTCCTGCTTAGGGAAAATGCCTCATTAGAATCATTTGCAACAGCCCCATAAATTTAACACAAGAATAGGTATTCAATCAAATGTAGGGAAAACCAATCAACTTAGAGACCACCAATTTTGGCACTAGCTCAGGCTGGGTGATATTTGGAATAACAAAATAAGAGTTGGAAGGGACCTTGGAGGTCTTCTAGCCCAACCCTCTGCTCCAGCAGGAAACTCTACACCACTTCAGACAAATGGTTGTCCAATCTCTTCTTAAAAACCTCCAGTGTTTGGAGCACCCACAACTTCTGGAGGCAAGTCATTCCACTGATGAATTGTTCTGTCAGGAAACTTCTCCTTAGTTCTAGGTTGGTTCTCTCCTTGATTAGTTTCCATTCACTGCTTCTTGTCCTGCCTTCAGATGCTTTGGAGAAAAGGTTGACCCCCTCTTCTTTATGGCAGCCCCTCAAATATTGGAACACTGCTATCATGTCACCCCTAGTCCATCTTTTTATTAAACTAGACATACCCATTCCTGCAACTGTTCTTCATATGCTTTAGCCTCCAGTCCCCTGATCATCTTTGTTGCTCTTCTCTGCACTCTTTCTAGAGTCTCAACATCTTTTTTACATCACGGTGACCAAAACTGGATGCAGTATTCCAAGTGTGGCCTTACCAATGCATTGTAAAGTGGTATTAACACTTCACGTGACCTTGATTCTGTCCCTCTGTTAACGCAGCCTAAGACTGCGTTTGCTTTTTTGGCAGGTGCAAATCACTGCTGGTTCATATTTGGAGTTCAATCACACCCAAGTAAGTCTAGGACTTCTCTTTGCTCAGGCTGCTGACAGTGTGCATAATAGCTGCAGATCCTTTCATCGCTCTAAAAAAATTATGTGGCAGAATTCTCTACGTGTACTCCAATAATATCAGTGTATTACAGATAAATATAGCTGATGCTCCAAATCCTATATACTCTTAGAAGCAGACCTGTCATCTGCAGTCAGTGAAGTATACCTTACAAATATAAAATACAAACATTTCATTTTTGCCCTGACAAGATTTTCAGGACCATAATGGATAAAATTGCTTCTGAAATCTACAACTTCATATTTTCTGCCATCCATCTTCTCTGCACTTGCATAAGACATGTAGACAACTTTGGTGACTGTAGACCATTCTTTGATAGAATATCATCAAGGGCATTCCTGGAGCAAGACAGAGGTAAACTATGCAGTTATTGGATAAATGCTTCCACCATCTACCTGTAAATGTAATATATGTTATCAGAATTGTGCTAAAGTCTAAAAAAAGGTGTGTTACCCCTAAAATAACTCGGGCCATTTTCCATATTTTTCAAGGCTGTCTACAGTGATTTACAGTGAACATCCAAGTCCCTATTATTTAAATTTCAGATATATCTTTGATATATATCAAAGATAAGCAATATCTTTTTGAATCCGTTTTGAGGAAAAGACTGTTGGCATGGTGACCATTAAAGAGCACATTTTTCTTCTAAAAAATGACCCTGGAAATGGCATTACATCACAATGCAAACTTTCCCAGATTATCATCTGATTCTCTCTAGTTAGTGGAGGGCAGTCAGGTTTTGTTGTTTTTGTGGTTGCATTTCTTCTCAGTGCCCGAAAATGAAACTTTAAATGTATCTCAATAGTTCTTCAGGATTGCCCTTTAACACAATTTCACTCAGATTTTGAGATGATCCATCCAATCTTAGGAAGAAATGAAGAAGCCTAGATTTAATATTTTTTTCCTCAGGATACTTTCCTATAAATACACAAGCCTGATATATGTATGGAATGTAGGTTGACTTTAAAGCAGGGGTGACCAATCTTGGCAACTTTAAGATTTGTGAACCTCAATTCTCCTGGCTGAGGAATTCTGGCAGTTGAGGTCCACAAGTCTTAAAGTTGACAAGATTGGACAGCTTTGCTTTAAAGCTTCTTTTTGAAATGTGGATTGGAATCCATGCACCAATCCATCAGTTGTGAATCTTGGTTTGCCCAGACATTAAAGGCTTGGAAAGAATCTGTCCTCTGAAATGTGCTGAAGTTGCAAACTTTGTGAAAGAGAGAGAGCAGGTCACCCTAACTAATGCTATAACTGGTTGACTAAACCAGACCTTAGGATACAGAAGATCTTAAGTTACAAGAAAGAAAACTAGGATGAAGGAAAACTTCATAACAATAAGACTGGTTACTTTGAGAAATAATGGGCTCTCCATGGCTGGATCTGTTCAAATAAAAGTTCTAAGATTGCGGCGCCTGGATCGGCTGCAGCTACATTGGCTCTCGAAGGTGAAACATTTTGGGAGGGATATAAGGGAAGGTTTTAATGTGTTTGAGCAACGTGGTGGAACTAAGGTAACATACGACCGACAATCTTTGCTGGCTTGGCAAGTTTCTTGCTGTTTCGGAACTGTTGGTGAGAGCGTTCAAAGTCATTGGCGCTGTTTGAATTTGTTCTGCTGGCAGAAAGATTGACTGCTGGCCCAGGGATGGATTCTATTGCAAATCAGGGCTGTTTCCGAAGGAGGTAGAGGAGGAGGAGAGGTCCCGGGGCTTATGGAGCGAAGAAACTGTCGGCTGTCGGCAGGCCCAGAGGAAGGGGAGAGAGGCTTTTGGAGAAGTTGGTGGCCTTGGCAGCGTGCTTCAGGGGTGAATAGAAGCAGGGCCTCTTTAAGGAAAAGGTGGAAGAGACAGGATCAGAAAAAGGAAAGGAGGCGAGGTTGTCGTGCAGGAATACAAGCTAATTTGAGGGCTAATCCACACAGAGCTCTGTTTCCATCTGTCCTGCTTGCCATCGTTCGCTCCCTAGAGATTAAAATGGACAATCTGAAACTTCAGCTGGAAGCCACGAACAAGGAGTGAATATCGCAGGTGGTGGCCCTTTGAGAGCTGTATGCAACGAAATTTCATTTTGGTGTATGCCGATTGGTGTACATTCAAAGTGACACTAAAGTTGTTGTTATTGTTATTAAAAACTGTCAGAAATGCTTCAGTCTAGATTTTTCTGTTGAGTTGAACTCGAGAACTTTAATGACGTCTTCCAAGTCTAAGAATCAGTGATTGTATCCTATGATTGACAACCAACATACTTGTAGGTGTTTCCTGGATACATCTGTGTCATTTCTGTGCAGGGAGGAAAATCAAGTCAGAGTTAATTTATACAAGAGATTTAGGGGGTTCTTATAAACGTGTATATGTGAAGCATTTTTCAGAGTGATGCAGAAAATGTTGACATACATAGATAGGGAATAATGCAACCCCCAGTTTTTGAAATTTCTACCTGAGCACTCTCTTTAATGGTAGAACAAAGTTTTGAATTGTCAAAGAACTTTACGTTATCACTTGAAGAGGGAGCAACAGCAACCTTCTTCAATATTCACTTAAAAAAAGGAAAAGAAAAGGAAGAAATCCATCTGCTCTTAAGTGAAGTGAATTGATGCAAGTTCAGACGCCATCTGTGACTAATTCCTTTTCAACAATTTGGGAAGTTTGCCATCCAAGAGTCACACAGAGTAGGAGGATGGGTGCCTTTTCTTTTAATTTAGCTTAATATAGCCTCCCCCCACCCCCCCACTCCAGTTTGCTGCTACTAATTTATTCATTTGTTTTTTTCACTTCAGTTAAGAATCTTCATTTTGGCCAGCTGCTAGACCTTATCAATCTCTTCTGCTGGAACCTGGGGGAGAAATTGAATTGCCCCGGGGGGGGGGGGGAAACAAGCTGGTTGTAGTTTTGCTGTTGATATTTCCACCACCTTATTCTATCCTTTTCGTAAAGAATCTTGCTTTCTGTGGAGCTAGACCAGCCAAGAACTTGATCATCTTGAACTCGCTTCGTGATGTGATAGATGATGATGCCAGATGAAATTAGCTGCATCTCCGTCGATATTTTAATTATTGCCGTGTAATAACATCTTGTCAGCTCCTATTAATTCATACTAGACCATGGGCTTGCCAATATGACAGGGCAAATAATTGCCCATCAGTGATGATGGAAAACAATTCCATTTTTACCTATAGGCTGTTGGGCTTAGCTTTTGTCTGAAAGCAACTGTTTCTGAAGGACAGATGGTTGGGATTAAGAGAAGCTCATTAACTTTCAGAACAGAGGCCATAATCTCAAATCATGGCATCTGGACCCCAGTTTTTTGATGCCTTTCTCCAAATTTGTTTATGTCGGGGTGCAGCAAATAGCCAGTGTTTATTTTGAAGAAATAAATATCATGGTTTCACATTGGCAGTCTATTTCAAATGGAGCAGAATAGTCATCCTGGATCTTTGGCGTGCAGAGAAATATGACTTGTTCGACAGGCGGAGCAAAACTGTAAAAAGCACGTAGTAGGAAAATATCGGTATTAGTAAGCTAATAAGTAATTCCATGAGAAATGAATATAACTCAATGACAGAATAGATGCAGAGCTCACAGAAGGCCTTAATACCCAGTGTTTTCCAACTGATAGAAGTTGGTGGAGGAAAAAAAAAATCTCTGCCTTAAATGTAAGAGAAATGCGAAAATATAAAACACAAGATGCTTTGGAATGTATGCTGTGGGTGAATCATCCGCCTTGGATGATTTCTCATCCAGCAAAGTACGCTGAACATTAGTTTATGTGAAGGTGTTATCCACTTTGACTGGAGCCCGTGTTCCAGAAGTATCATACTGGGATGAAACATAATAATAATAATAATAATAATAATAATAATAATAATAATAATAACAACAACAACAACAACAACAACAACAACAACAACATCTGGCTGACTGTGCAATGATCCAAAATAATAATAATAATAATAATAATAATAATAATAATAATAATAATAATAATAATAAGTTGGAATGGATTTTGGAGGTCATCTAGTCCAACCTCCTGCTCAGGCCGGAAACCCTATACCATTTCAGACAAATGGCTGTCCAATCTGTTCTTAAAAACTTCCAGTGTTGGAGCATTCACAGCTTCTGGAGGCAGGTTGCACCACTGGTTAATTGTTCTCACTGTCAGGAAATTTCTCCTTAGTTCTAGGTTGCTTCTCTCTTTGGTTAATTTCCCTGCGTTGCTTCTTGTCCTGCCTTCAGGTGCTTCGGAGAATAACTTGACTCCCTCTTCTTTGTGGCAACCCTTGAGATATTGGAACACTGCTATCATGTCTCTCCTGGTCCTTCTCTTCATTAAACTAGACAGACCCAATTCCAGCAGCCATTCCTTATATGCTTTAGCTTCCAGTCCCCTGATCATCTTTGTTGCTCTTCTCTGTACTCTTTCTAGAGTCTCAACATCTTTTGTACATTGTGGTGACCAAAACTGGATGCAGTTTTCCAAGAGTGGCCTTACCAAGGCATTGTAAAGCTGGTATTAACACTTCACGTGATCTTGATTCTATCTCACTGTTAATGCAGCCTAGCACTGTGTTGGCTTGGAGTCCTTTTGATTAAAAAAAAGTCCTGTCAGAAGCAGACATTTCTCTACCTAGGTTTATTTCCTATAGACATATGTACTATAAAAATTAGACACATATGCATATCATATGCTCTTCACATAATACACTTACGTATTTTTCTATTATTTCATATCACTAATTTTAATTGTAAGATTTATTGTTCTTAGTTTTTTTAGGCTTTACATTGTTCTTGTTAGCTGACCTGGTTGTATTGGAGATCATCAGCAATCTAAAATAATAAAATATTAGTGTGCCTCTGACATTAAAGTCGATTGTCTGGAAGGAAAACTACAGATGTAAGTAATTTTAAAGACATAGAGCATTTGGGCTATTAATCAGTCATGATTAAAGCTATAAAAATGAGATTTTAAAACCAAATTTAGGGAGCAAAAGAGTTACAAATTGGTCCCGTGGAGACTTGTGGATTTGGGCTATGATTTGACCACTCCTGCTGCAGAAGTAAGCATCTGAGCTTATAAAAACCAAGAACTTGGAATTCAAGCTAACAAGCTATGAGCACAAGAGGCGATAGTGATGAATATTGTCAAATTTATTATATTGAGTGTAATAAGATTCCACCAAAACACATTCATTAGTTTAGAAGTTGTCATTATAATAGCAAAACAAATAAATACACGAATTAAGCCTTTAAGGAGGGCAGTCCATGTTGCAAACTAATGGCCCATTAAACAGTTCTTTAAAAAGTGTAATTGAATTGGGATTTCTCATAAGGTGGATGGATGCACTGGGCCATAAACCATCCCATAATCCCTTTAATAATATTGGGTGCCTGTGTGTAGACAGACAGTTGTAAAACATCAAATGACGAGGGGAGAGGAAAACATTAGCCAATCCTCTCATGCATCATAGGAGAAGGTGTCATTATAGGAACATGGCTCTGAAATTACCTAGTTGCAGCATTGGAAAGAAGCTAAAGGAACTGTAGTGAAGGAGTCCCATTGAACAATAGACTGAAAAATGGATCCTATTAAGGTTGTCTTGTCCAAACCCCAATACAACCACACACACACACACACACACACACACACACACACACACACACACACACACAAAAAGACACCCCCTTTTATGACCCTGAAAAAACTTTAATTTGGGGTAGAATCAGAGCAACAGGATGGAGCTCAGCATTTACTGGCTGATTGCCCTTCCTGACACCACACGGAGTTCACAGTAATTATTATTATTATTATTTGCATCCTAGAAGAGAGTAACATGTGCCACCACCTAGACTGAACTTTCAACCTTCCAAGCGGGAGGCAAGTTTCTTCAACACTAGGCCACCACACTGCTCATAAATAGAGATAGAGATAGAGATATACCAATAAATAACTCCCTATAGTATTCAGCTATTAAGCAAGGACCAGATTCATATAGCCCTGGTGGCCTAGTGGTTAAAGTGCAATATCGCAGGCAAACTCTTCCCACAGCCTAAAATTTGATCCTGATGGGTATCAAGGTTGACTCAACCTTCCAGCCTTCCAAGATAGGTAAAATGAAGACCTGAATTGTTGGGGGCAATGTGCTGACATTGTAAACTTGCCAGAGAGTTCTGTAGAGAACTGTAGGATGGTATGTAAGCCTAAATCATTTTGCTGTTGTTATTCATGGTCTGAAACCACTTTGGTCTTGCAATGTCAAAGCATTAGACACCCCCAAAGACTACATCCCATGGTTTCAGTTAGCCATATCGGTTTATCAAAAGTACTTAACAAGCACCTATATTAAATAGTGAAGTCAGTGAGTTAGACAGCCTTCAGGGATATTCTCCTTTTTGGAATTCTCAGAGCAAGCTTGCATCTAGAAGACCTTGAACTATAGTTGGAAATGGCTCCGAGCATTATCATTCCGGCAAGCATAAGGGATTAAAAAGAAGAAGTGAGAAGCATATACATTATGGTGAGAAGAACCTCTTGACCACTAGAAGCCTGTAAGGGCTTCTGTGAAGTTATTTGAAAAACAAATGGCTATCTATTGGCCACCCACTGACCAAGGTAAAATGACCTGTCCTTTAAATTGTTTCCAGAATGTATGTATTCACAAAAAAAGAGATTTCCTCCCCCACTTCAGCCTTTTCCACCAGGGCATAAAAAACTGAGCCAGATTTGGCCCTGGCATGAGAAATAATTTGTAAGATAATTAGAGAGAAATGAAGAAATGTGACTTGAATACATGCACCAATTTTCAAATTTCCACTCTCTCCAAAGGATATGCTTCAGTGTCATGTGTTCGGCTTGTATCCACACAGGTTTAAAAAAAGGAACAGCAGACTTTAGCTGGATGTTGAACCTGAAGCAAAGAAGGGGGTCAACTAAACATGTGAACACAGTATCAGTTCCAGACCTTAATATTTTATATACTAATGTTCAGGACCACAAACAATATACTTAATAGACTGTTTAATCTGCTGTCTCGCTTTGCTCAGCCTGTTATCCAATTATATATGATGCATTTATTGACCATCTGCATAGGTGATATGGTTGGTTCAAAATAGCTCAGTCTCATTCTTTAGATCTACTTTATGATCATGCAAGGTATGTTGTGGGGAAATACACAACCAGGCAGAGAACAGGACTCAAGCAGAGAATTAAATTTGAGTGAGGGGTCCTTGGTGCTCTCTGACCTTGCTTGTTTTCTTGCAGACGTTTCATTACCCAAACTAGGTAACATCATCAGTGCTAGAAGAGAGGGGATTTGCAGGGGGGAGGAGGAGGAGGAGGAGGAGGAGGAGGAGGAGGAGGAGGAGAATCTTGGGGTCCTTGGTGTTCTCTGACCTTGTTTGTTTTCTTGCAGACGTTTCATTACCCAAACTAGGTAACATCATCAGTGCTAGCACCACCAAGGAACCACCAAGAACACTTGCACCAACATTGACTGGGCAAGCCACTTACATATAAACAGAGAACAAACCCCACTCCCTTCTAACACTGATGATGTTGCCTAGTTTGGGTAATGAAATGTCTGCAGGAAAACAAGCTCAGAGAGCACCAAGGACCCCTCATTTCAAACTCTGGGCTACAAATATTCTCCGTTATTAGCCTTGAGAGGTTGCACAGCTACAAGAGACTTTGGACCCAACCCTCCCTAAACTCCATGGAACCTTATCTATCTGTTCCCAAGGGAAGACAAACAGTTCTGGGCAGATTCCTGTATCATAGGCAAAATACAATAAAGTCGTTAGCTTGAACTCTACACACCCGGATCTGTTTGCTTGCACCTGACATGCGCTGAGCCTTCTTACAAAGTACTCCCTATGATTTTCCAGATATGAATATTAAAAGCAAAACATACATCCCTTTACAAATTTTAATTGTACATCCCCATGCTGGGAGAAACTGAGCACGGAGACCCTCAGCACCAAATCACCGAGATAGCTTGTAATCTCCTAGCATTGTCTCTTCTGCTTAAAAAAGAGTCGCCTCTGATTCCCCCACCAACTCCTTATAAATTAATCAATTTCATTAAAAGCTTTAATGAGATTATTGAACTTAATTACAAGACTGCACTGTATTAATTTATAGTAGTTGAATTGTGATCAGAGCGCTTAAAAATATTGAATCCCATTTTAAAATAGGAAAGCATGAAAGTATGTGTGTGTGTGTGTGTGTGTGTGTGTGTGTGTATAAATGTAAAATGTGTATGTGTGTAGTTTTTTTTTGGGGGGGGGGGGAGAAGAAAAACCAAAAAGGAAAGATTTAGCTTTCAGTTTACTAGCTTTTCAAAACATTCTTCTAACTACAGATGTGCTTTGTCTGGAGTGAGCCCACAGCAACAGTTTCTGGGCACAAAACTTTAGACAAATGGAAATTGAGAGCAACGATCCAGTTCTAGGAGATTATTGAGTTAATCATCTGGGGTATTCTGAATTTCAATTTCACTCTGTTTTTTTTTTTTCCTAAAGAAACAAACTGCATTGTTGCCATTACAGTTTTCCTTTTGGAACTGACTGATGTGAATGGATAGTTTAGTGCTTTTGATGCATTTCATAAAAGATAGTATTGAATAGTTCAGCTACTCTGGCTTATGCCAAATTACCAATGTGTAAATAAGTAATTTTTAATTACCACACTCCTTCTTTCGTTTGCAATATCATCTTTCGTTCTTCAGCTGAACGGCCTCCCTAGACATTCAATCTGTAACAAGACAGCCAATATGGTGTCAGGAGATAACCCTTACACACCCACTGAGTTCCTTGTTCTCCAGACTTTGTTTTTCAATTAAAAATAAATAAACAGGAAGCGGGTAAGTTGTCATGCAAAGTGCCCGTCTTCTAAAATCTTTTTTATTGACAAGGATGCCTTTGGTAAACTTTCTATGAAGCTCTCTGGAGCATTTTGAGAAAATAAAAATAACATATGGGAATAGTCCTCTGTGTGTGTGTGTGTGTGTGTGTGTGTTTGCTGCAATTTTTAATACCACAAAATTTTATTTATTTATTTATTATTTATTATTTTTAACCAACAAAACAAAACAAAACATAACACACATACACAGTATATACTCCTCCCTTTTTAAACAGCGACTACATAACAGTAATCTTCTATTATTTACATTTCCCCCCTTACTCTTCTTTAGAATATTTGTCCTTATTGTCCCGTTGTTTCTTGTTTACCTTTTTCTTCCTTCATATTCTACTTCTTACTAAGAATAATTCATATTATTATACATTATTATACAGTGTGTGTGTGTTTTAAAAGTATTGAAGGAGATGGGGGGAATGAGAGACAGTATTGAATATTTCAGTTTACTCTAGCTTATTCCATATTACCAATGTTTTCAGGTAAATAGATATTCTGGGATGACTCACTCATTTGGTGGATGGTTAGGTCTCCTTCACTGCTGCCATTTTGAGAGATTCCCTTGGCAGGATCTTAAATTCTAGATGTGTCTACTGGCTCTAGAGCATGGTTATCCAACCTTTTGGCTTGCCTGGGCTGCATCAAGTGAAGAAGAATTGACTTGGGCCTCATATAAATATATATAACATAGCTAATGTATGTATATAACCAGTGGTGGAATTCAGCCAGTTCGTATCAGTTGCTAGTATGATGGAGAGAAACTGTTTTGTCAGATAGAACAATGGGTTTTACCTAAAAGTTAGATGTGTTTTTGTAAATATATAGGCACAACCAGAGAGCACACACACAATATTAACAAAGGCAAGATCATTTGGAAAGCGAATTTCCTCAAGTGATCTACAAGGTTTCAAATGACTGTCTAATTCTGGAACCTCTCAACTGGTCAGGTAGATGTCATTTCTAGGTTGTGTTTAGAAAGATGATTTTGCAGCTTGTTTCTTTGTTTGGTTTCATTTATTTCATTTTATTTGTTTATTTATTTGAAACATTTATATAGCCGCCAAGCTAATAACAAATTCTGGGCAGCTTCCAATCAAAAAATTAAAATGATTGATAATTTAATGGATGTCTCTTCCAGGAAATTAATCCCTTATTCCAAGAAAAAAAAATCCATAGAAACAGCCATGAGATGTTTCAGGCTTTTTAACAGGCTTCTTTAACAGAAGATCTCAGCTTCAACCTCCTGTAGCATTTCCAAAGCTCAGGAAAGTCACTTTCAGCCAGTTTAGTGTAGAAGAAGAGCAGGCAGAGCTGGGGGATGGAATTAAACATGTCATTAGCTTAGAGTCATTGCATTCCCAAAAGCGGTCCAAGTCCAAACTCTCCTGAATTCCATTGACCCTTATCTGATGCCAATTTAGTGTTGAACTCTAGTTGACCAGATTTCTGTTTGTAGGCTTGAATAAATCTTTTGTGCTGCCACCATATGAATGATCCTGATTTTTTTGTGCCTGACATAGAGGCAGACACATAGCTTTTCTTTGGTATATGGCAGTGCCTTCATTCCACCAAGTGGAGATGAAGAAGACAGTCTGAGAACCACAACCTAGGAAGTATTCAGAATCAGGCGTGGATCTACTGAAGGATAGGTTATAGATGACCCAATGTCTAGATCTGCACCTTCTAGTGAGGTCCAATCCCTGTACTCCTGAGAGTTCATTAGACAAACAGATTAAAAATAAGATTTTCATAGTACCATTTGCTATTGTAGATAAACTGTGCATTGGGTGGATCTACTTCTCTTGTTCCCTCATTCCCTTCTACCAACCAATTTATTTTCCAATTTGCAACCATTCCTTGTGTACTAAGGAACAGGTTTGGGAAAAACAAAACTTTGTGTCAGTCATTCACCAGAAGCTATTCCCAAGTCAGTGATGCCTAATTAATGAACTTTCCTCCAGGAATTCAAAGCATCATGTATGATATTTTCTCCATCACCATCCATAGCAACAGGATGAGGTCAATAGATTGTACAGAGAATTAGGAATTGGCAAAATGCACCCACTGGGCTTCTATGGCCGAGAATGGACTTGAACTGGGGTATATTCAAGCTTCGCGGCCTTGCTAACAACTTGTTGGCAAAGAGATTTTATCAGAAGACTCTGGTTTGGCTTGGTTTACTAAGTCTCTTGGCTTCCAATGTGAAGGCACCTTCACCATATGATTTATGGAATGGACGTTTGCAGGGATGTGCTGAATAGAAGGCAGCTGCCAAAATTCTCCTCTCAGTAAGCAGTATGACTGTAGTATAATTAACCAAAGTCACATTTTGCAGCCAAAGTACTGGCTGGTTGGTTCAAATCATTACATGGAATGTAAGCCACCCTCTTTCACCATTGCTTTTTGGATTCTTGTAGTTGCCAGCTGTCAGCGCTGCAGGGATTGTAGATTTTACAATTGCTAACTTTCCCTGGTCAGGATCTAGGCTAGGTTTTTGCCTATTAGTCTGGAATCTGGTCTGTGTTCACATGGCAAGTGTTCAAGAATGTGTCTGTTCTATAATTTTTTTTCCTGCGAAGTATTAAAAAAAAAGCTGCACAAAATTTTTCAACAGCTGTTGGGTGTAAGGATTTGCATCTTGACTTTTCTCCCCCCTTCTAACAATATTTGTGAGGCGGCTGGAGGAAAGAACATTGAACATTGCTATTTGTCAATTTATCAAATTTGTATAGCTGCCCATCTCACCAAAAAGCAACTTATAAGATCAGAACTAGAGATATTGGAATAGAACTTTTCCCAAAGAATTAGATCTTCACCTAATACAGTGGTTCTCAACCTGTGGGTTGGGACCCCATTTGGGGTCAAACGACCATTTCACGGGGGTCGCCAAACAAGGCTGTCCGCCATTTTCCCCCCTTTTCTTTGGCCACGCCCCTGGCACCCGGTGATGTATAAGTGGTTGGGGGTCACCACAACATGGGGAACTGTATTGTGGGGTCGCAGCATTAGAAAGGTTGAGAACCACTGACCTAATAGGTTTCAAATAGGATACTTCTTTCTTATGATAACCTGCCCTGTGCTGAGATCAGCCTTACAAGTCCTCAGTTTGTCCCAATGACTCCTAAGATACATTTTGGCAGTAGCTTTTTTTGATAGGAATCCATGAACTCCTGAACTTCTTTCTGGTAGCCGGTGCTGGTTCCTCCACTGCAATTTTGGTCGACATCTATTCTTTTCCAGAAAGTCTGCAGTGGGGAATTTCTGAAAAGGGAGAATTTTCGTTGAAGTATTTTCAACTTTTGGATTCATTGATGGGCCTATGCAGACTACTTGGGAGCAGTATAAAAATGCTTTATCGTGCCCTCTTTCTAGGATGTTGTTTCAACTTCCAAATATTGTTTACTGTCCTGAAATTCTGTGATGCACTTGGAAGCTAATTAGACCTGCCAAGCACGCACAAGCTAGTCTGCCTGTCATAATTTTCAGAGATCATTTTTGACTGTCTAGCATTGCACTTATCTCTTTCTGTTCTTTTTAATGTCAGAGGGATATCTTTTTTTTTAAAAAAAGAAATCAGTTAATTGGGTTGATAATTTGGAGGTTTCTTTAAAAAAATCAAATAGATGTGCTAAATCTAGTGCGGTTTTAACCCAACTTGTTTGGTGAGTATTCCTTCCCCTCCTGTCTCTTTCACACAAACACTCCAGCCTGGAGTGGCTCCATTGGCTATCTATCTATATATATAAAAAAATTTCTTGCCATCACATGCCATGTGTGATTACTTTCTCACACGTACACCCCTTCCAGAGACTTCTATCTCTTGTACAAATATCCTCGTGGCCCCATTTCTCACTCAATGTGAATTAAACGTCAATCTTCTAGAAAACCCAAGTGCCTCTTGAAGTATGACACAGTTCTTCGCTTGCCCGGGGCTTCATTTCAGTGTTAATTCATCATATGTCTAAACAGAATGTTTACTCTGGTTCTCCAGGATCTGGGACATGGTTCCTTCTGTTTTTTGTCTGTCTTCCGCTCGGCTATGTTTCAATCAAGCAGACAATAATCCAGATTAATCCATACAAAATTGTAAATCCTGCTGTAAGGCATTAAGGTACAGCTGCCTGGGTGAAATCCTCTTAAGAGCCCGGCGTTCAATTAGCGCAAAAGGGGAAGATGAGGGTTTACTCAGGAAATCAAATCAAACTCTGCTGATGCTTCAGAAATATAATTGCAATGATATAATTAACTGAAAAGGCAGTAGCACTGGGTGACTGTTGAGGGGGCTGTGACAGGAATAAAAATAACTGCTGACATGGTTTCCCCTTTCTCTCACTCCTAGAATAGCCTGAACTTCATATTCATAAGTGGCAAGCCTGGGAAATCATAGCTTGTTCTAGGATAGACATCACTGCTTTAGTATGTTAAAAGGAAACCAGGCCACCAAAGAACACGGCGGCTGGACACCATCAAAGCTGGCACCAGCCAGAGCATAGAAAAACTCAAAGAAGCAGTGCAAGATCAGAAGAGACCTGGTCCATAGAATCACCAAGAATTAGACACAGTTGAATGGATAACACCATCATCACTCTAGTATATTCCATATGGGTTAGGACTACATTAGTAATAGTAATAGTAGTAAAGTTGGAAGGGACCTTGGAGGTCATCTAGTCCAACCCCCTGCTCAGGCAGGAAACCCTACACCATTTCGGACAAATGGCTGTCCAGTCTCTTCTTAAAAACTTCCAGTGTTGGAGCATTTACTGCTTCTGGAGGCAGGCTGTTCCACTGATTAATTGTTCTCACTGTCAGGAAGTTTCTCCTTAGTTCTAGGTTGCTTCTCTCCTTGATTAGTTTCCACCCATTGCTTCTTGTTCTGCCTTCAGGTGCTTTGGAAAATAGCTTAATCCCCTCTTCTTTATGGCAGCCCCTGAGATATTGGAATACTGCTATCATGTCCCCCCTTGTCCTTCTTTTCAGAACTGTTGTTAATATAAAACATCTTGATGTTTCATATAAATCTATTTTGGATCTTCGTACTGGTTATCCTTTTTTGACTACTTTCTGATTCCATGAATTAGAAAGATAGGGTTGATTATTTTTATAGTGAGGGGGGTGGTGGTGTTATAAAATCTATTATAACTCTGGCTTCTAAGTAAGTGATACATAATATGTGGTTCTCCTCACACTGTTGACCTACAACATCCAGCATCGATCTCAAGCAGCATGTTAGACCAGGTGCAGCTGAACATCTGGAGAACTTCAGGCAGGCAACTCTTATCTAAGCAATGGTCCAAGATTCCTGCTCATTCTCAGTGGAGGCATAGATTAGAACCTTCATTGCATTACTGCCAATATGGGCTCTCTTTCTGAGGCTGGATATTTAGCAAAGGAAAGACTAAAATGGCCCCTTTGAACTTGGAAAATCTAGAGGTTTGTGCATGAGAGAACTTGTTAACACTTCATTTATATCACCGAGACAAATTCAAAGACACAGAGGCTATAAACTTGAATTTTTTTTACCAGGTATAATGCCAGAAAAACTTGATAAGCAAAGTACTTATTTGATTCTACATGTGATAACAACGGCAAGAATTATATTTGCCCAATATTGGAAGAAACAAAGAAATACCACCAGAAGAAGAAATAATAATAAAAAAATATTAGACTGTGCTGAAATGGACAGACTTACTTTAAGGTGGAAAGACAAAGAAGAAACAGAATATTTTCAAACTTGGGACCTATTTTATCAGTGGTTAGAGAAAAGATTTAGGGATTAGGAATTTAATTTCTATTAGTGAATAAGATACTCAGACAACACGTTTTTGTTGAATAATTATTATTAAATTCTGTTAAAAAATAAAACTCTATAAAAAAATAAGAATTCTGGGAGTTGAAATCCACAAATCATAAAAGCTCCGTAGCTCCTTAAGTGCACTTCAATATAATAAAATAAAAATGAAAAAAAATATATGAAAAATTCAAACCATTAGTAGAACAAGCGTTTTCAGAGAGAACTCAAAAGTGAGCCTAAAACCATGGCTAATGTGAAGTAGCCTTTTCCTATTAAGAAATGCAGGACAGGACCAAAAAAAGTAAGTCAAACAAATCACAGAGAATGTTGAGAACATGGAGATTGAACTGAGACTGCATGGAGAGAATTAAACATTAAATAAATAAAAAGAAAACTTTTTAAACAAGAAATTCCCTGAAGATGGGCTCCAACATCTGTCTGAAAGCTCAGAAGAATAACTCTCTGGTCCTGGTAATTGACCCAAATTTGATCTCACATCATAATCCTGGGACACATATATTGGTCTTCATTCGAAAAAGAAAACTCTTTCCCAGTTCATCCTGAGCCTTTGGAGAGGACTCTTATGTCTGAATTGGTTTCTAAAAAACCCCAATAGCTCTTCTGTCCACTAAAAATGCTTTTCTGTCTGGCAATTGCTAAGGATTTATGAGTTGAAATATTGCAGACCCATTTTCTACCAATCCTTTTTACAGTACTCTTTTGGTTTTCGTCAACGGAACTTCAATAATCAGCTGCCAACATGTTGGCAACACAACCAGGGACCAATCAACCTCATTTTAGGTTTGGCAAGAGCAGAGAGAAAGTCATGTAAGGATATGCTTCTTTTTTTCCAGAATATCTTTCCCTTGCTCTGGTCTCGACTAGACATGGACAGGGATTGAATTCTAACCTTTCTGGAAAGCACCAACTCTGGGAAAGACTCATGAATATTTTCAAAGAGTTGATCTTTAAAGAAGACTTAGGTGAAGCTATTTTTCAAGGCCTCTGATGGTTGAGCCATCTATAGTTAAACCTATCGGTCCAGACTATATAGCAGTAGCACTTAGACATATGTACTGCTTGATAGTGCTTTACAGCCCTTTCTAATATCAATAAAGGAAAATATGTATAGCTCAGGGTTGAAAAGAGGGGTCTTTGGTGCTCTCTGAGCTTGGCTGCTTTTTTACTGGAAAACTTTGAATTAGGTAACCTTGACTAGCCCTGACAATGTTACCTAGTTTGGATAATGAAATGTTAGCAAGAAAATAACCAACACCAAAGACCCCTCTGATCTCAGAGTTCTCAATTTGCACTAGATTTGGAAAGGAGACAGAAACAGATTGCCGTATCACCTGTTCTCCTTGTTCTCATCCCACGATTCTCCCCTGAATATTCCAATTAAAAAGCTACAAATGAAATGCATGGAGATACTTTATCTTAGACTTTTCACTTGACCTTAGGTTATGTAGTGTTGGGAAAAGACTGGTAATGGCTGAAGGTATTTCATTAAGATGGTCTAAGACCAGATCCTGATATGTCCTGCCAAAAATAGCCATTCCCTCCCCTAGGTAACTAAAAAGCTACAAATAGATCTAAAGCAGTGGTTCTCAACCTGTGGGTTGGGACCCCATTTGGGGTCGAACGACCATTTCACGGGGGTCACCAAACAATGCAGTCCGCCATTTTTCCCCCTTTTCCTTAGCTGTGCTACTCTCTTTTATTCTATTGGCTTTTGAAAGCCAATAGAATAGACTCTCTTGAATAGAGTCTAATTCTATTGGCTTTCAAAAGCCAATAGGAATTGTCCAGGCTGTCTCTGCCCTGCTGAGCCCGCCAAAAGTCCCATTCTGCAAATGGTGCTGCACCAGTTGAATAGTCCTCGACTTACGACCAGTTGGGGGTCGCGGCATTAAAAAGGTTGAGAACCACTGATCTAAAGTAATAAAAGCTTCAGTTCCGTGGTTTTAGAGGCAGGGAAGTCAATTACAAACATCAAAGGTGAGTAAAGATGAACATCTTGGCTGAATGTTCAAAATACGATAGAACGTATTTCTACCTGGGCTGACCATGAGAATTTATATTGTTCTATTGATTACATGCTCTTTCATATATTCTTATTTTTATTCTCATGTTAGGAAATAAGGTGGGCTTTTTATGTATAAAGTTCAGTTTGTTGTTGCTACTATTCAGAATCAAACTTAATCCAGCCATATGGCATATATCTTCAAGACACGCTATTGTCCATTTCTATACTAAGATAGAACTGAATTAATGGGCATACTGGATGTTTTTGCTCCAGTTACTGTAACATATGCTTTCTTTAATACAATTATCTGCCAACAATGAAGGTAGGACATTAGCTGCCAATGGTGGTTTTCAGATGAAGTTCCTCTCTTGTATGAGGCAGCCTGCTTGGTCGAAAGGTATCCTCTCCGCAACACAGCAACAAAAGTGACAACTAATTAGTAAACCTCAGTAGCTTCTCTGAAGTCAGAGCTTCCATAATACCGCGTGCTTTGTTGGCAAACCATGCACATTTTATCTTCGTGCATTTGCATATCACCTATGAGCACATTGGCAAAATGTGTAGTGCCTCTGAATAGCTTTTTCCTCCTTCTCTCTCTTGTTCCCTCCTCCCTTAAAGAATTGTTGAACTGGAAGGGCTGCAGGTAGCAAGAGATTGTATACCACCTTCATCTTCAGGCAGTGCACCTTGAGACCCGATGCAAAAGGAGTTTCAGAATGTCTGTACAAACATTGGGGTATTTGTAATCATGAGGTGGTTATAATGTGCCACAAATGTCTCGCATTCAGACAAAAGCGCAGGGTAGAAATATTTAGCAATGTAAAAAAGATGTTGAGACTCTTTTAGAAAGAGTACAGAGAAGAGCAACAAAGATGATTAGGGGACTGGAGGCTAAAACATATGAGGAACGGTTGCTGGAATTGGGTATGTCTAGTTTAACAAAGAGAAGGACGAGGGGGGACAGGATAGCAGTGTTCCAATATCTCAGGGACTGCCCCAGAGAAGAGGGAGTCAAGCTACTTTCCAAAGCGCCTGAAGGCAGGACAAGGAGCAATGGGTGGAAACTAACCAAAGAGAGAAGCAACCTAGAACTAAGGAGGAACTTCCTGACAGTTAGAACAATTAACCAGTGGAACAACCTACCTCCAGAAGCGGTGAATGCTCCATCACTGGAAGTTTTTAAGAAGAGACTGGACAGCCATTTGTCCGAAATGGTATAAGGTTTCCTGCCTGAGCAGGGGGTTGGACTTGATGACCTCCAAGGTCCCTTCCAACTTTATCATCATCATCATCATCATCATCATTATTATTATTATTATTATTATTAAGACTTGCAACAGATGAGGTAGCTTGAAGCTCTGCTGTTTAGGACTTCACATTCGTCAACAGTCCCCACGCTCTGATCTGCTATTGCTGGCTGGGATGCTCAGACAGCTGACTCCTGATTGGACTGTTCTATCAATTTCAACTCAACCTCAACCTCAACATCAGCATAAGCATCAGCCTCAACCTCAACCTCAGCATCAACATCATCTCTGGAAAAAATTAGGTCCCTTCAAATCTTCCCTCCTGTCTATTTGGGTAAAGACGCAATGATATTTCCAGTTTGAACATTTCAGATATAATACTGGGCAGGACCCTATTTTATGTGTCCCAACATAAACCCCTAAATCAATTCCATCAGTAGGCATTCAAATCTCCCAGGAATATCTGAAAGGTGCCATCTAGTTATCTCTGTTTGGTGTGAAAACCTTCCTTTTATGGGTATTTGCATTATGGACCAAAAAGCAGAGATACGTGGCATAAATCTTTGACTCATCCCACTTAAAATAATAAAAAAGGAGTTGGATTTGTCTCTCTTCAAAAAGAAAAATGACTGCAGAACACTACAATGGAAGGCAGACTGCTATGCAAGATGGTTTGCTTGCATGTCTTGGGCTGAGAGTTGAGGTTTCTGACAGTTTCTTTCAAACAAATCAAATCTCCCATATGCTAATGACACTGTCTTCAAGGACCCCCTATGAAGCAACTAATATTTATAAGCCAGCAAGGTCATGCATGATTGCTTCTGGAAAGGAATCTGGCACCAGAGACATGTTTTGATTACCAAACACAGATGACTTTGTTTGCAAGCAAAAAATAGCTCCTTGTGGTCTTTGAATTCTGAACAAAAGATGCATCATCTCTCCTCCACCCTGCCATTGTCAATTTACTCTGGGATATCTGTTGCCCAACGTTAAATAAGTTTGACATTTCCCTGGATAAACACCTGTATTCTATTTAGAGGATTCCACTTCATTTTCACAATGCATTAGTAAAGTCATGCACTTTTGAGCATTCATCTCCAAGGTCCTCACTGTCACAAAAAGTGTGGCAGTCAGGAAGCATGAGGCACTGCTGTGCTTTTTTAAAAAAAATAGATAGAGTCTCTTTTATATAATAGTGGTACCTCCTTAAAGGTCTATTTAAAGTAATAGACCAGTGGACTAATGGCATCAAAACACACTGGAAGATGGTTGGACCAAAGTAATATGACAATAGGAAGCACAAAGGAATGAAGAGATGTGTCTGAAGATAATTATCTGAAGGCTAGAAATCAAAATAGATAGATGATAGATAGATAGATAGATAGATAGATAGATAGATAGATAGATAGATAGATAGATAGATAGAAAAGATGAAAAACAGGAAGAGGTTTATCTAATGATGATGAATGCAAGAGAGATCAAGAAGAAGAAGGAGAAGAAGAAGAAGAAGAAGAAGAAGAAGAAGAAGAAGAAGAAGAAGAAGAAGAAGAAGAAGAAGAAGAAGAAGAAGAAGAAGAGGAGGAGGAGGAGGAGGAGGAGGAGGAGGAGGAGGAGGAGGAGGAGGAGGGGGGGGGAGGAGGAGGAGGACAAACCCAGAAGCTGGATTTGTGGTTCAAAGTTTTCAAGCATGATCTGGGTCATAGCTGAAGAATGTTCAGGACCATATTCAGGACAAGGGTTGCTGAGTGGTTAGGAAAAATTCACCACAGCAGTGTTTTTCAACCTTGGCCATGTTGTCAAAGCCTCACTATCAAGTTCCAAAGACCAAGAGAAAGATGTTCTGATTCTTCCAAGCAGATTTAGCATTCCTCACCCATGGACAGAATCTTACCAAACTAAAGCAAACTACCATCCACACAAAGCCTATACTCTGGCAATGATTAGAGAGGGGCCATCTTCAACCTTCTTTCTCTCACCCAAACTATCTGAACTGCATTATCTCTTGCTTGTCTGGAATGCAGCCCCTCCCTCCTAAGAATCCAGGTTTCTTTCCACCACATCCATCCTTTGTTTACATGCATCATGCATCTCACACCTATTAAAAGGGACTTTGATCTGTGACTGCAGCCATCCTCTTAACCTTTTTGACCCTTCCCCTGAGAGATATCTCCAGAGGGACTTCACCCCGTTTTCAGCAGGCTGGCCTTTTTGCTTTTCCTCTCTAAAATATTTTGATTAAGTATATTCTTTCTGTACTGTGTCTGTACGCTTGCCTGTTTTAAATCTGTTGTGTTGTAGAAGAGCATCGCCTTGATGATAAGATGACCCAACCAACTCATGCTCCATTCATCTTGAAATAGGAAAGAGTCATTTCTCTTTGACTCGGCGCAGGACAGTATTGGGATGTGTTTCAAAAGAAAAGACAAATCACTGCTCCAATTATATATGTTAAGATACACCCATAATCCATTGTTCTGTGCACGTTTTCCTGATCTCATCTGTCTGATCGCAGCTGTGTTCAGTTGTAATCATTTCTTTTCTCTCATCTTCTGCACGCCTTTTGTGCTGCTTGCAAGCCTTCTCAGCTCATATTCTCCCTTCTGTCTCCTAAATTGTCATAGAATCCACTGTTCAGCACAAATAGCTTTAGACAGCCTTAACAAGGAAGAGAACAGAGATGTTCAAGGTAATGGGATAAGCAGGTCGGACTTGCCTTGTTCATTCAAAATGGCTTCAAGATTGTCCCTGAAAGCAATGTCAGATAGTTACAATATTGTATTATAATTAAAGTATGTACAGTTGCATTTCTTCCCCTGCTGTTTATTTATTGTCACACCATGTTATTTAACCAAAACCAGTTAAAAGGCATTTTAAGTTTTATTTATTCCTCCGGCCAGTGGTACACAGCTTGTGGCTGCCAGATTTGTCCTAGATAACTCCTAGATGGTATATTTTGCCATTTTTAAAATGGGTGGAGGAGAGGGTAATAGCAGCCATTGAAATGATCACTCGGTCATCCAATTGCATGAGATTCTTGTGTAAAGTCTCAAACTACAATTATCTTTAAAGGAAAAGCAATTTTTTAGACAAAAAGTTGGTTTTTTAAGACAAATTCATGAACATTTGGGTTACTGATTTCGACAAGATATCTGTGTTTGTCCTGGACTTTAGAACTCAGAGACACCTGTGACCACAATTTCAAGGGCATGAGAATAACTTTGAGAATGTGATTTGACAGCGTTATCTTCTCATGCCCCTTAATGTGGAAATGCAAGGATGTTTTTTGTGGTTGACCCTTAAGATGACCACTGTATATGTGAATAAACAAGCTACAAATTCACTGTTCCAAAACACTCTGCCATAGCCGAACAGAATAACAAAGTTGGAAGGGACCTTGGAGGTCTTCTAGTCCAACCCTTGCTCAGGCAGCAGACCCTATACCATTTCAAACAATTGTCTGTCCAGTCCCTTCTTAAAAACTTCCAGTGATGGAGTACCCACAACTTCTGGAGGTAAGCAGTTCCACTGGTCAATTGTTCTGTCAGGAAATTCCTCCTTAGTTCCAGACTGCTTCTCTCCTTGGTTAGTTTCCATCTGTTGCTTCTCGTCCTGCCTTCAGGCGCTTTGGAGAATAGCTTGACTCCCTCTTCTTTTTGGCAACCTCTGAGATATTGGAACGCTGCTATCATATCACCCCTATCCTTCTCTTCATTAAACTAGCCATACCCAATTCTTGCAACCATTTATCATATGTTTTAGCCTCCAGCCCCCAATGTTGTTGCTTTTCTCTGCACTCTTTCTAGAGTCTCAACTTCTTTTTTCTCAACTTCTTTTTTATATCATGGTAACCAATATCATGATCCCAAATTATATTCCTTTTTGGATCCCACCACAGTCTGCTACCTATTTCATTGAGGTTAAACAAAATGCTAAGTATTAGCATCTCTGTCCGATCTTGAGGAAGCGAGAGAATTATGGTGCAGCACATACCTTTGAACCTCATGATGGTTTAAGATGTAGTGCTTTGCCTATGATGATTTACTGACAAGTTCCCAGCAATGCTCCGAGGTCAGGATGAATTTGCACAGGAGTGTTAGGGTTAAATCTATCTCTTCAAAGGTCACCTCTTTGCAGAGACTTCATTGAAATTTCAGCACAGGTTTTCTTGTGAATATACAATACAAAAGGAATTAGTTTCTGCGAATGTTCCCTTATCATAGGGAAAACATAGAGGTTCAATTGGATTGAGATGGGCGGCTATAGAAATGGAATAAATAAATATATCTCTTTTTTAAATAATTAGTTTCTTCTTTCCCCCAAGCACGGAGATAAAGAGAAACTCTGCAAATGAATGGATGAATAGATAATAAGGCATATTAACTTAGCATCCTATTGTCGTTTGATCTGTAAATCTTCCTGTAGGGATTTTTTTTATTGTTACCATTTTGATCTTCTTCTTGGTGTTTTTCCCCAAGTGCAAGGTCTGCTGTTTCGTTCCCAGATCAATCAGGTGTTGATCCATTGGTTGTAGCATGATATCATCCTTATTATATTTATTACATCTATTTTTATGTCACGCTGAAATAATGTTCCACCTTACGGGAAAAGATTATCTTAAGGCAGACATGTCAAACACGAGGCCCAGGGGCCGGATGTGGTCTGCGAAGTGGTTTCATGTGGCCCGTGAAGCCATCCCGTGAAGCCATCCTAGCCCAGGCCGGCCGGGAGCCAATGTACAATTTTATGGTGGCCATCTATGCTGAAAGGCATTCAGTCTTAGTTCCACAAGACCGTCCAGAAACAGCGAGGAACCAGCCCCTGCCGCGTTGCTGGGGAGGTGTCACCCTTTGTGAGGAATGAAGAAATGCACCATGCCTTGGCGCTTGCCCCGGTCCCACCCCCTTCTGCCAGAGACCCTCAGATCTGTCCCACTCCTGCCCAGGCCCCCACAGGCACCCTTGACGCGAACGATGTAGAGCTGGCCATGGCCACCCAGTAGGCCACACCCACTCCATCCATGCCCACCCAGTAGGCTGCACCCACCCAGCCCCCCAAGGGCAACCACAATGCTGATGCAGCCCTCGGTGAAATTGAGTTTGACACCCCTGTCTCAAGGGTCTTAATGGTATGCAAAGTTTGGCACGGAAAAGGAAAGATAACAGGGGATCTGGGGCCTCAAGGTTTGCAGTGCAAATACATTCAGTGGAAAACCCCAAAGAGTGGAAAGAAATTGAAAGCAGACAAATGATGATGGACAATGTGCCATCCCCATGGAATGCTGAATGCCTCCTGAGAGAAGAGCCTTGGCTGTTTGGTAGTAGAAGCATAGAAGGTCCCTTTACAAAAAAGAGAGACACAACACTCCTGGGTTGCTTCTTGTCTGTACTATCTCAAAGGGCTGACATCAACCTTGCACAATTCTGCTAACGTAACCTTAGAGACTTAAAGTATCTCTCCCCTTCTCTCTTTTTTTTTTTTACTCTCCAGAAAACTAGAGAGGGTCACTTCCGAATTATTTGCCATACCCCATTGGCTTCTGTGGGATCTTTTCCATGCTGGTTTCTCCTATCATCCCCACCTACAATGACATCCAGGAACTCAGTTGTTGCTGTTCTCTTTGTATAGGTAGTCCTTGACTTATGACAGTTGAGCCCAAAATGCCTGTTGCTAAGTGAGACGGCTGTTTATTTATTTATTTATTTATTTATTTTATGAGACTTATATACCGCTTTAAGTGCAAGCACTCTCTAAGCGGTGTACACCAGTAAGCAATGTATATATATATTTACATTGCCCCCAACAATCTGGGTCCTCATTTTACCTACCCCGGAAGGATGGAAGGCTGAGTCAACCTTGAGCCGGTGAGATCTGAACCGCTGACCTGCTGAACACAGTCAGCTAAAGTGGCCTGCAGTACTGCACTCTAACTGCTGCGCCACCTCGGCTGTTAAGTGAGTTGTGCTCCATTTTATGACCTTCCTTGCCACAGTTGTTAAGAGAATCCCTGCAGTTGTTAGCTGTTAGTAATACAGTTGTGAGGGGAATCCAGCTTCCCCATTGACTTTGCTTGTCGGAAGGTTGCAAAAGGTGATCTCACGCAATCCCGGGACACCTTCATAAGTACATGCCAGTTGCCAAATGTCTGAATTTTGATCACACGGCCACGAGGAGGCTGCAAGGGTCATAAGTGTGAAAACCAGTCCTAAGTCACCTTTTTTGGTGTGCTGTTGCAACTTTGAACGGTCACTAAACCAACTGTTGTAAGATGAGGATTACCTCTACTCGGCTTTATTCTCATTGGACAAGACGGTTCTCCCTTTGACCAGTTTCCAACAAGACGACTAGAGAACTTCCTTCTCTTTCTTTCCTCCAAATGACATCACAGAAAGCTCAAAAACTCAGACTTTTTATCCGTTTATCTCTTGGCGTTTAGACTGGATTCTCCTCTGACATGTACAGTACACTACATATGGACTCCAATAAATGAACGGCAGGATTCCAGTCCTGGTTACTTCAATATTTTCCCTACAAGAGTCTGAAACTGAAGATGTTGTGGTTCCGGCTAATCAAACATTCCAAAGAACTTCCAGGCATTTATTTTCCTAAAAGTCTTTTATTGTTACAAAATGTCGGCACAGGCACAATGGAGGGATGCTAGGATCTAAGTTCTCTTCCTTTGAGCAGTTAAATTATCAGCATGTTCCCTCCCTAAATTAGCCGTCATATCTCACACTATCCAATTAGTGTGAAGGTCAAATGTTTTCTTGCTCTTTCTTTCCCGGGCTTTACCCCCAACGCCCCTTCTGCTCTTTATTAACCCCATATTTACCAGACAATTCTGCATATTGTCAAAAGCAAGAATATACAATATTTGCAGCCTTGACAGAAGGACTGGATCAAGGAGCAGAAGGACAGGTAACTACTTCTTTGGATGAGCAAAGTCATGAAAAGCCATTGAAAGTCTCCTCATTTGGCCCAAAGGTGCTTTTCAAAAGGTACTTCAAACGGGCCTTTCTTCGTTTTTTCTTGAAGACGTTTCGCTTCTCATCCAAGAAGCTTCTTCAATTCATAACTGAAAAAGCTTCTTGGAGGAGAAGCGAAACGTCTCCAAGAAAAAACAAAGAAAGGCCACTTGCCTTTCAGAAAAACACTTTTGGGGAAACCATGACTTGGAGGACTAAGAATCTCCATAGACATTTCTCCATTTGGCAAACTTGGAGTCAACACTTGATCAAGCAGAGGGACAGCTACCCAATTAAACGGGAACACCTGCTCTGCATAGAATTCTGCAGCCATCTCTGCCTGTGGCACACACAAAGCTACCACTGAAATATGAGACTGGATCTTAGACTGATAGGAATTTCTACCCCTTCCCACCCAGGGACTGGGTGTATGTTATGCTTGGTGTGAATTGTGCTGATTGCCCAAACTACTTCAGGAAATAACTCTTTTCCTGTTACTTGTGTAAGGGGATGCTAAAATTTGTGCCACACCACGATGAGGGTCAAAAGTAACAAATCAGGCTTCCAGAAAGCAAGGGATGGAGTTCTTATGTTGGTTTTTTTTTTTTTAGCAACAGAGACACAGATGGAAGCCTATTACTTGCTATTTTGAAGATACTACATCTGTGTTACCAATGATTATGTAAATGCACAGATTTTATTGCCATCATCCTTCCTTTCAACACACTTGCTTTTCACAAATTTGAGCTAATCAGCAGTTTTGTCCATCCACATTTTCATGGGTTTCAGCAAATAAAACGTGATGCGCAATTTACTATTCACAGTAAATAAGTATGCATGAAACAAGCGGTACATTCATAGCGGAAGCGGGCACCACTAAAGTGAATTGCTCTGTGCTCAGTCAGAAAAGGTTGGACTGAGAGGAGGAGGAGGAGGAGGAGGAGGAGGAGGAGGAGGAGGAGGAGAACGAGCAGGAGCAGGAGCAGGAGCAGGAGGAGACAGGATTGTAAGAGCAGATTGGAACAACTCCCATTTTTATCACTGAAGTTCTTCAGAACCCAGCTTCTTCACTTTTCATGAGGTGTTAAACAACTAACGTAGTGCAACTGGGCATAAAGAATTACAATTACTCAAAGAACACAAAGGAAAGATGTAGTCCTTCTGGCAAATTATAAATCCAGTGGAGAATTTTGCTTTATAAGCAACATTGAAATGATGACAATCTTCATTTTGAGTCCATGCCTCTCTCTTTGTAAAAGCCATAAAAAAATTTTTTTACGTATCTTCCCTTCCTCTTTGTCAACCTACTCTCCAAAGCAGGACAAGAAGTAATGGATGGAAGCTTATCAAAGAGAGATCCAATCTAGAATTAAGGAGAAATTTCCTGACAATGAGAACAACTAATCAATGGAGAGGTTGTGATGCTCCAGCACTGAAGGTTTTTTTTTTTAAAAAAAGAGATTGTTTGGAATGGTATAGTGTTTCCTGCTTGAGCAGGGGTTGAACTAGAAGATCTCCAAGGTCTGTTCCAACTCTATTATTCTGCATTCTGTAATATAGCCTGGAAGTGGGAAAATGAACTTAATAAAAGCTTGTGGAGAACATAGTCCCTTTCCAATCCTGAACAAAGAACTATTAATATAATAGAACAGGGAATTCATCAGTTGTTCAACCTAGGTAGCAAAATGTCTTGCCCTCACTTTAATAAGAATGGGCTGACAAATTGTAAACTCTACTGCAATATAGCTTGTACAAAGCCATGTTTACATTTCTGGGATCTAACTTTATAAAACAGATCAATAAGTGTTAGACTTGTCTTGCTTCTCTGTCTAGAGTCAGCCACTACCCAGGCTTTTCCACGATCACAAAAAGATAAATTGCTTGGTCCTTCAAGAGCTGCAGAACCAAAACTTTCAAAGCAAAATTGCCAGCATTAAATGGCCTAATTTGACTCCTCTTTCCTCATTACATGCAAACCTTGGGTTGAGAGCTTGCATGAACGATGAAGTTTAATCTGTCCCTAAATGACATATGTATCTACTTTGAGTGCCTATTAAGCCTTAAGCACACCAATACCTGATTGCATTTTAATCAAGAATAGATAGGGAGAAAAATCCCATATTATGTTGAAGCACTTAAAGCAATCCTTCCAACACACTACTAGATTTAAAGCTCATGGCAGAAATGTATGGATAACAAATATTGGACTATCGGCATGAATTCTTAGCTAAAATAGTCACAATAATGGTGGGAAGCTGAAATTTGACCTTTATTTTTTTTTCTTCCTTGCAGCTTCTCCCTAGTTTAGCAAGAATAGATTTAAAGTTGTCACAGAACAGAATAGCCTCTGAATGCTGCGATCCAATGTAAATCAACTGGGATTACTCTCATTATTGTGGAACCCTCTCTGTGGCTTGTATCCACTTTAAGCCACAGGGATGTTGGAAGTGGTCTTCGATGCAACATCATCAGTTTTTTTTTTAAAAAAAAATATTCCAGAACATTCTAGCAGCCCATGGAGATGATTGATATGAAAGCCAAAACTTTGAGATATTCAATTTTCGGTGGATTCTGCTTCAAGCCTAATTGGATGTCCTGCACACCGTTTTTGAGTCAAATCAGGGACTTTCTAAATTATTTAATGGTGTGATCAGCATGCATCCTTCATTCCAACCAAAGGTAATAAATCTATACAGGTAGGCAGAATTGCCATTTGTATGCAAGAAGCCTCCACTGTCAAAAAAAAAAAAAAAGTGTCCTACATCTATTAGCCACATGGGATCCAGGAGAAATTATAATTACAATATGCCTTGTAATAAGCAAACAAACAAACTTTATGGCTTTGGTCCCATCAGCTCAGTTTCCCTCAAGCATACTTCAGATTAATTACAACACATTTGAACAGTAATACTGACATCTCTGTCTCCTTTTCAAATACCATTAGTACTGTCAATAAACTTCTGCAAGCAAGCAAGCCCAAAGGATTTGCTTTCACCAAAAGGCCTGGGGATTCTCCTAAACTATCATTCTAATATGAATGCTAAGTTCCTTCTATTACTTCCCCCCCACACACACACTCTCTCACACAAATTGCTTGTAAAGGAAAGGGTAACTCCGAAAAGGAATCTTTGATTATTATCTGATGCTAGTTTAACCTACGCTTTGATATGCCTCAGTTCTCGATGGGTTGAAAGACCCATGAAAATCATTTCCTGGAGGTTAACAATGAAGCGGGGGACTACCGCTTGCCTTGGGGATTTTTTTTTTTTCCTTTTTAATGTTCCAGGCGAGGCTGCTAAGATTCCTTGATGGTTCTTGTATCCAAACGTTAAACAAGCTTCATCCTGGTTAGATTTTTTTTCAAGATCAGATGTGTCAACTAGGGGCTGTTGCCTTCTATGGACTGCATTCATTTGCAAGCCCTGTAGTCTGTCCTGGTGTCCCAGGGTCATGTGAAGTGACCAAAATCTGCTGCAACCACCCAGCAGACGGGGGGAATAAAAACCAAACACCCTTTCACCCCAGCCCCACTGCCAATCCTCAACAGAAATGCTCACAACAATGGAAACCTTGGACAGGAGAAAGAGCGCCGCCAGGTGGGCAGGCAGGTGTCTTGCTCGGCTGTGGCTTGGGGGGCACTTTTTTCAGTGCCATTGTAACGTCGAACAGTCACTAAGCGAACTGTTGTAAGTCAAGGAATACCTGTACTTTATCACTTTTTTCCTTTTTTTTTTTTGGTCATCAAGTTTTTGACACCTTGCTAGGCGACTGGTGATACTCGGATATTGCTGTATCCTAAAAGTGGTACAATGGAAAGTGAAAAGATTGTAAAGCCCTGGAGTATGTTCTTTTGCCATCTTTAACAAGGTTTGCTTCTGTATTGCTGTACCAGGAAATCGCAGTGTTTCAACTTCAGAAATAAATACAGATTTACCATTTAGAATTTAGATTTATAATGCCGAGGCACCAACTGAACAGTATTTAGCATTCATCAAAAAAAAAAAAAAGAAATCAGGCTTATTTGAAAGAGGTGCTGCCAGACATTTACATTTGAAACGCACTAGAGGCTCTGTTTTCTGATGCTTCTGCAAACACTTCAGAGTTATCTATTTTTTTTTTTCATAATCATCAGGGTTTTTGTTTTTGTTTTTTTTTTTAAAAAAAATCCTCCTGGTGGGAACGGAAGGAAAGCAACGAAAGCAATGAAAGATCTATGGCTTTGGCGGTTCCTAAAACTGATGGAAGATTGAATCAATAACAGCTTGTCTTCAGAGAAGATCGCATTGCCAAGATCATAACCAGGCCTGTTTGCAATGAGCTAGACACATCAGGTGCAGCCCCATCAGCACTGGCCTGGGAATAAGTCTCATTAAACTCAGTGGGGCTTGCTACTAAGAAGACATGTGTTCTTTCAGCCACTTTGCTCTGGCTACTTAAACAGAAAACACTGTTTAAGCCAAAGAAGGGGATATTGTTGGCACCAACGCTGTAACGATGGGTTACAGGCTAGTCTGTGCTCTTCTCTTCAGTTCTCTAAAAATACCACCACCTTGCTTTCAGTTTCTACCCAGTAGTCCTGCAAAGCATGAGATCTAGGCTTTTTAATCATGACTGGCAGAAAGGAAGGAATTTTGGGAAACCAGAGTAGGCCATTCCCAGATGCTCTTCAGTCATTTTCTTGCCCGGCTAAAGGGACATCCTGAGATTTACTCATGGCCGTGACTGCTTCTATCCTGCAATTGCCAAGATTTATTTTATATTGATTTTTGACTGACCGTAGATCAGTCTTATATTGACCTTCCAATTCCATTTGACCTATTTAGCCTATCTTGTTTGACATATCCAGGCCTACGTTAACCTGGTCCTATCTGCTATCATTTGTATCATACTCAACAAGCTCATGCTTAGGGTGACCAAAATTATGTGGCTGGCTGTTAAAGGAGAAAGCATCTTGAAAGAAGGATCCTTCTCCAAATATGGGTCTTTCATCTGAAGGTGTATCTCACTCCTGTCCTTCAAAGATGTTTATAATGCATTTAGGACACATTTTCAATCATTCCAGTGCGTTTTTATTCCATTAATCTAAGTCATTGACTAAAGTCCCAAAGGTGCTTTTTCAAAAGGCAACTGGACTTTCTTTCTTTTTCCTTGAAAAATGTTTTACCTCTCATCCAAGAGGTTTCTTCAAGTCAGAACTGAAGGAGCTTCTTGGATGAGAAGTGAAACGTCTTCAAGGAAAAACAAAGAAGGTCCTGTTGCCTTTTGAAAAAGCACCTTTGGGACAACCATGACCTGGAGGACTGAGAACCTCCGTAGTCCTTGACTAAAGGTTGCCGTCTTACTTAAATGGTCATGATTGAAAGTGAATGTCTATAGTTATATTTCAATCTAAACTTTCTACCTTTTTTCATTGGCAGTGCTGTGTGGGGATGACAGTCATTGTAGTTCTTAATACATCTATTAGGAAGGTTAGAAGACATAGGCCAACTTCATTGCACGAACAACCTGAAAGAAACACAGACATGCTGATACGTGGAACATCCTTTTTTTTTTTGTAATGGGATTTTGTTCTCTCTCGTTTCTTTCACTCTGTTGAAAGAAAAACAACAACCAAGCCACTAATGTGACCTTTCCTCTTGTTTTGCCAACAATCTCACATCGTTTTTGCAGAGGTATGAAAATGCTTGCTGTTTGCATACATTAAATCTGGTATAAGCCTATTTAATTTGCATGTGCAGTTCGGGCAGCAAAAACTGGATTCTCCTTTTATTAATGTCCTCTCTCTTGTTTTCTGAGACTGAATGTAGATAGACCTCCAGGAATTCTATCAGACCCCTCACATGACTTCACCGGAATAAAAGAGAGGGAGCAATTTGCAGTATATTTCCAACAATAGCCCATGCTGGGCTTCAGATAACAGAATTCTTTTTCTCTAGTAATGGCAGTCAGAAAGAAACCTGGATCAATAGATCCCTACAGGAGATGACTAGGCCATTATGCATTCAGCTGCAATTGGAGTCAAGCTACACTTCTCATCAAATGAGTGTATTGGTTTGAAAAACAACAGGGGTGATGATCAGACATCTCTACAAGATTATTGGTAGGGGAGTTTCCAATGCCTCATTACTAGCATCCTAAGTCCTTGGCAGTATTGATTGGCATGTCCAAGTCTTATAATTAGGACTGCAAGGGAAGGGAATTTTAGTATCCATTGAGAATGCACTATTGTGATCCTCAAGAATGAGCCTGACAGGTTCTCAAGAACTTTCCTCTCCTTGGTTTTGTTTTTATTTATTTATTTATTTGGATGATAGAACAAGAATCTAGGCTGGGTGTGCATCTGGTAATCCCTAATAGATAGCAAACATCTCTATTTGCTCTCTACTAAGTCATTGCCCATCAACCCCTTAATTCACACTATGGTATTACAAGGAAGGATGGAATAGTTAATGTTCAGACTGAAAGTTAGAAGCACCACTTCTAATTCCATTCCGATTTAATTAGCTGCAGAGCGACGCTGTTATGATGCAAGTCCAAGCATTCAGTTCTGAACCAATAAAGCAAGAGTCTGTCACATAGTCATGGTCCCGTCTTTCTGTCCTGGTTAATGCATAGAATACTTCAGGAATAATTTGCTAAAACTAGAGTATCGTTCAGGTGTTTTCAAGGCTAAAGCAGGGGCTCAGTTATTTAGAACTCCATCGGAGGCATTTTTGCAGCTTCATCCACGATCAAAGTTGACTTGGATCCATGGAGGCATTTGAGTTTGGAATGTTCACCCTTACCATTTGATGGCATTGAGTGAAAACCTGTTGCTAGCCCAGTGTCCCATTTCATTTGCACACTCAAATATAGCTACTATAGAAATTAGACATTTACTCAAGGCTGAAGAGATTACTGCAGGCAAGGAATATAGAACGAAACACAGTCTCTGAAAAAAAAAAAAACTTCAGAAGCTTGCCTGAGTACACACAGGAACACACAGAAGAATAGTCAAAATCCAGTCCTAAGTTCAGAGAGCCAAGTCAGGTTTGTCAGCCAGTCCAAAGATCAAGGATTCAGGAATCACAGGAATAAGATGCCAGATTAGAAGATCAGACAATTGTTTCCAACAGAAAAACAGGGGTCAGGGCTGCCTTTTAAATAGCACTAGCATTTAGACTTGTACACAACTTCATAGTGCTTTACAGCCCTCTCTAAGGGTTTTACAGAGTCAGCATCTTGCCCCTCCCTCACTAATCTGAGTCCTCATTTTACCAACCTCAGAAAGGTGGAAGGCTGAGTCAACCTTGAGCAAGTGAGAATCGAACTGCTGGCAATCAGCAGAATTAGCCTGCAATACTGCATTCTAACTACTGCACCACCACGGCTCTTTTCAGATTGCAGCCAGTTGGCTTTGATCAGATTTATTCACTTTCTTGGCAAGAAGCCTCATAGAATGTCTTTGCTCTGCTCTCCACTCTGTTGGCAGAATATGGGACGCCTAAGTCATTGTTATCATCATCATCATCTGACTGGTGCCTCTGCTTCATCAACCTCAAGTTATTTTTGGCTTTGTGTCTCCTGAGGCTGACATTCCACAGGTTTAGCTGGGTCAGCTTCTTCAGAGGCAGATTTAGAATCTGAATCCTTGCCCGTGACACTCAGAAGTTGCTGTTCATTCACTAGTATACATTGCAAAAACCAAAGTACAAACTAGCAAGGGACGTTGTTTAAAGATAGTCCCTTGATCTTGCCGTTGAGATTTTGTCTTCTCTTCTTCTCATGATGAAATCTGCAGGTTTGGGATGACTTGAACAACATGCTGCTCCACCTCTACGTAGGTTGCCATGCAGTGTCAAGAAGCCCAAGTAAGTAAGTAAAGATTTAGGAGAGCTAAATCATTTTCGTCCTTTCTCTGATTAAGAACATAGAAACTATAAAGGCACAATAGGAAGTACCGAGCAAACACAAGTTGTAGAATCATGATGAAAGAATGCTTAGGGTATTCTGCTCAGCAGGTATTTTTATAACCTGACGGACTTGAAAAATCCTGTAATTTCAAAGGAAGACGTAATAGCATTGATCCTAAACTGAGCAGCAAAAGTGAAGTGAATTTGATGGCAGAAAAATACTTTTCAAATAAGTAAAAAAAAAAAAAGGTTGCCTTGTTGAGCAGACCCTGTTTGATTGTGATGTTCTATTTTCCCATTGCACCTCTAGGAGTTATTTCTTTAGAAATAAGTGAAAAACCTGCTGATTGCTCATTCAAAAGTGAGGGGGAATACAACTCAGCCAGAGGTTACAGAATATATTGTCAAGCCACTTTCAATTATGATGGTGTGTGTACGCACAAACACATGCAAGTACATGCATGCATAGGCTAGAGAACACTATTAATGGGTTAATGAGTCTTCCCACTAATAGGCCTCCAGATAGGTCTATTTTATTTTTAATTTCTATTTTTGATTAAAACAATAAAAAAGGAATGGAGGAAATAAATTAAAAGGAGTGGGGGTGGGGTGGAAAGAATGTCTAATTAATACAGGAAGATGGCAGGGATTAGTTTAAAGGCCTGTAGCTTTCTATGTGACTAATTACACTCTCAGCAAAATAATGTTTGCAGAGAGTGATATAATAAAGCTACCAAACTACTGTGTATAATTTCCCAGGGTGTATTGCATGCATGAATTAGACAAACAGTCAAAGAGAACAGTAATCAAATCTGAAATACTCATTGCATAAAATGTTTGCTGGATCAATAGTAATATACAACACTGAAAAATTAAACAAGACTCTCTTGTTTACGAATTCAAACGTAGCTGTGTTCAGGTAAATAAAGTGAAACTCAAAGGGGATGGTCAATAATTCTCTTTCATAGCCCCATAAACCAAGGTCAAAAAAATAACGGGTGTAAATTGCAGCCATCCAGATATTGTTTAAATATTAAGAAAAAAATCCTTAGAGTAAGAGCTGTACAAAGTGAACAATCTACCTAGGCAGATTTGGAGGTATTTATCTCTGAAGGCTTTTAAGAAAAGACTGGGCTTTGATTTTCTTGCAGAGGGTTGATGGGTTTAAATCAGTGTCTCTCAACCTCAGCAACTTGAAGATGGGTGGGGAATTCTGGGAGTTGGGGTCCCCACATCTTCAAGTGGCCGAGGTTGAGAACCATTGGACTAGATCAGGGGTAGTCAACCTTGGCTCTTTTATGACTCGTGGACTTCAACTCCCAGAATTCCTGAGCCAGGAGTTGAAGACCACGAGTCATAAAAGAGCTAAGGTTGACTACCCCTGGACTAGATGATTCTTGTGGTCTGTCCCATCAACTGGACTTGTGCTTACTTCCATAAAACCAGTGGCATAAATATTACTTTATTAAGCAGCTGACATTAGTTTAATGAGATGGATTAAAATACGCTTATGGGCTTTTAAGATTAAATATATTGTTGTTGTTGTTATTATCATCCAGTTCATCCGCTTTTATGTTCTGCTCTGTGGTTGATAAGGATGCTAAAGCAGCTTACATAAGGACTATGGATACCATAATACAACTAAATAATTGTCAACTGCTTTCTAAATAAAGTTGCCTAAGAATGGGCATTTGTTTTGGGTTTCCGCATTCAGAGACAACTGGTTCCAAATTATCTCAGTTACTGGACATAAAAGTAACACATTTCAGCTTACGGCACCTGGAATCTTAAGTGATACATGATGCTGTTAGCAAACTAGGGCAGGTCACCTGGAATGAGGAAACTGAGCTTCCATCCAAAGCAGGCAGCCATACAGAGACATTGCAGCAGACGAACATATGGTGTTAAGTGACTTAGAGCAGCCAGCTGAATTTCTCCAACTGTTTGAAAACCTTTGGATTCTGTTCTTTACTCCTCCCTCTTGCTTGATGTTCCTTGATAAAGCTACAATGGTCATGGTTTGCTCACGTCGGCTTCCTTAATTACAAACGTGACTGCTGGATAATTAGTGAATATATCGATATCTGCAACCAAGTATGATCTAAGTATAGCATAGGGACCTCTCCTCTCCCCTCGCCCCTCTCCCCACCTCCCTCTCCATCCTCTTCCTCTCTCTCTCCTCCCCTCTCTCCTTTCCCCACCTCCCTCTCCCCAGCTCCCTTTCCTTCTCCGCAGCTCCCTGTCCTCTCCTCCTTCTCCCCACCTCCCTCTCCACCCTCTCCCTCTCTCTCTCCTCCCCTCTCCCCTTTCCCCACCTCCCTCTCCCCAGCTCCCTCTCCTCTCCTCCCCTCTCTTCCCCTCCCCTTCTTCAACTTTTCCTTTCCTCTCCTCTCCCCTCTGCTCCGCTCCTCTCCCTCCCTTTTTCCTTTTCCTTTTCTATTTACTCTCCTTTCCTCTCCTTTCCCCTCCCTCTCTTCCCCTCCTTCCAGCCTTCCTTTTTTCTTCAGCATCCTACTTAAAAAAATTGGCATCAATCAAAAATACAATGTATTTCTACACATAGGTGCCCAACTTTTTCTTTTTCCTAATACAGGGAAATGATTTTTCGATGATCTTTTCTTTTTGGTCTTATATCCTACCACAGTATATCGCTCAGCTGCAAGAATAATAGAATTATCCCACACATATACTACAATCATTTTTAATGTTTTACATGGGATGCAGGGAGCAATATCATGATTTTCAAATATTTCTTTTTCGTTTCTGCTTTTCCGGAGCAAACCAAAGGATATGATTTGTGCAAGATTCCAAGTTATAGGATAAGAACTGGGGGGGGGGGGAGTCTACAAATTTGACTTGTCTGTGATGGTCATGGCTTGCTCCAGGCATGAATTCAATTTGACAATCCCTCTTGAATATAGTCTTCTTTTAGCTAATTTGAAATAAAACTATTCTATTTCTCTCTATGTGCTTGGGTCTCAATCTCTCAGTGCAGAGCAGTAGAGGGCAGAAGTCACCTAAGCTTATGTTTCACACACACACACACACACACACACACACACACACTCACACACGCACGCGCGCGCTCACACACACATCACTAAGAATCATAAGGGAACAAAAAAGTGAATTTCTGTTTTGAGGACATTTTAGAAACAAGTTTCCTTCTCATTCTTAATGCTTAACTCAAATACCCTTTGTGCATAACAAAAGCAAGAAAGCTATTTGAACTGGCTTGAAAAAACAAAATCTCAAAATCCATTTTCATAAGGGGAAAAAGGGGGTTTTTAAATGGGGAAGGGTTGAGGACTTCTGGGGAAGCAGTGGTGACCTTGGCAATAAGAGGAGTCAGGGAACAGATCAGATCCTTAGAATTCCTCTCTGGATCAAGGAGAAGACTAGGATCACCCACGTGTTTACTTCGTACAGAGTCTGCCTGTGGAGAAATTGTTTAAAAAAAAATGCAGTCCCCAGTGGGTTTCAGAGCTCTGGGAGCTGAGCTAAAATCAACCTGCCTAAGCTGAGGGTTGGTACCTTCAAACAGACACTGGATTCACCCATATCCTCTTTTAACTACCGGTACTTTAGGAAGTTGCTTGTATTGATTTTCTGGATGTTAAGAATCTTTTGAAGGGCAAGTTTTATCATCCTGGGAGAGTTTTTTTTTTCTATCCTGGATTTTTTTTTTTAAAAAAAAAGGGACTAAATTTTGGAAAAGGGAGCAAAAGGGAGCCCAGAATGTTGATTCGGGAAAAGCTGAGTTAAAGGGCTTTGAAAGAATAGTTCCTGTGGGGTGTTTAAAATTTGACGAAAGAATATATGAAGATTTTGAAATTAAATGTAAGAAACCTTCTGGTGGGAAAGTTTTGCTGATTGGAAAATAAACATATGTTAAGAAGGGACTTTGAAGGCTGGCCAGAGGGAACCAGAGAGAACTAAGGATTGCAATTAGGATTACAATTAAAAAAGAGAACTTGTTCATATAATGAAACACTACGATCTGATTATAGAAAAAAAAAATTGTTTGGGAACAATGTACTCAGACAAGATTGTCTGATACTCAGAAATGGACTTAACAGAGGATATAGAAGGAAAACAGAGAAAGGTGTCAAAAACATGCACCGCATAAGGAGTACACAGAGACAGGTTTTCCCTCTGTTTCATAAAAGGGAATGTGTTATTTAGCACAACTGAAGTATGGGATTCTCTACTGTAAGATGTTGAGATTAGGTAAATTTATGCAGCATTAAGACCAATTTATGCAGTCAATACATGCTCCCCAGAGTTATTTGCTTAAGATGGGCAGCCATAGAAAAATTTTGGATGGATGGATGGATGGATGGATGGATGGATGGAGATCAGATGACCAATGGCTGCTCCTCACAGTGGCTATATGAAAGGTAGAATATATTCAGCATCGTTTGCCTGGAGACACATAGAAGAATCTTCTTCAGCTCCTATTCTGGTTATTGCCTTTCCATTGATATGTGATTGAATAGAAGGTTGGACTAGATTTATTCCATCATGGTACTTCTAACATTTTTAGAATACATTATTTTTTTTTTAGCAAAAAAAACCCAAACTCCTTTAAACTTTAAAAGCATTAGAATAGTTCTAATGACTGCTTTGAAGAGTTGTGGGAAAGTGCTATGTCCATATCCCTGCATTCACTAAAGTACCTTTCTAGACTTTTGTAGAGCCAGATGTTGAGAAGATTTAATAATAACAATAACAACAACAACAACAATAATAATAACAACAATAACAATAATGTGATGACCTTGGAGGTCATCTAGTCCAACCCCCTACTCAGGCAGGAAACCCTATACCATTTCAGGCCAATGGCTGTCCAGTCTCTTCTTAAAAACTTCCAGTGTTGGAGCATCCACAAATTCTGGAGGCAGGTTGTTCCACTGGTTAATTGTTCTATCAGGAAGTTTCTTCTTAGTTCTAGGTTGCTGCTCTCCTTGATTTGTTTCCATCCTTTGCTAACTACAATCAAGAAGATCCAGGTTCAAGTTTACCCTCAGTCAAGGAAGTAGGCTGCATGACTCTCTCCCATGAATAAATTATGGAATACACACATCTGCATCTTCCTCACCCAAGAATACCCAAATCTCATGAAATCAACACAAATCTCACAAGATCGGACCATTTCGTATGGTTATCTCTCTTTTCATCTGGAATCCATGGATGCTGCATGCCCACATTCTGACAGAGGGGACAGTTCCTGCAATGTATTCTTGTAGTAAATCAAGGTGCATTCGTGAGGGTTGTTTCTTTTGAACACTCACTGGCATCTGATTGGTCAGTGTGGATCAAAAAATTCTCATACTAGGAATACAAGAAAGGTGCAAGCAAACACCTAGCAGTATCAGAGATTCAAGAAGGCCCAAAGTATGTATGCTCTTGATGAAGATTAAATGTAAAATGGACCTTAGAGGGAGGTTTGATTCCCTTATGAATTTTCTATAGCCATCATCTGCCATTTCCAGTTTTATCATCCTGCAAGGCATGAACAGTCTTGAGCATTACACCAGACAATCAGAAAAAGCTTTTCAGCTCTTTTTCGGCTGCATGTTTCTTCTGAAATGTGTCACTTGGTAGAGATCTTTTCTATTATTAATTCAGCACCATTTACATCACACCTGTAAATTCAATAAGGTGTCAACATCTTCTTAAAAGGCAAAACAAAACAAAAATCTCTTTGCTATAGCAAGAAGGCCTTTTTTTTGATAACTTTTGGCTGAAAAGTGAGCATTCAGAGCTTTTTAAAATAGCAATTTTTTAAAAGAAAATGCACCAGCAAATATCTTAGTATGGAAGTATATCAGTTATGATAAAATATATCCTCTGAAAAATACCAAAATCAGCTGCATACCAATTATTGTTATTGGTATACGAGTGGAATTACTTGTCTTGCGAAGTTGTGGGTGCTCCATCCCTGGAGGTTTTTAAGAAGAGATTGGACCACCATTTGTCTGAAATGGTATAGGGTTCCCTGCCAGAGCAGAGAGTTGGACTAGAAGACCTCAAAGGTCCTTTCCAATTCTGTCATTATGTTACTAATAACTATGCTTACACTCAACCAAATTACTGACCATTATCGTCTAATGCACTTGTTGTTGTTGTTGCTAGTTGTGAAGTCGTGTCTAACCCATCGCGACCCCATGGGCAATGTTCCCCCAGGCCTTCCTGTCCTCTACCATCTTCTGAAGTCCATTTAAGCTCACGCCTGCTGCTTCAGTGACTCCATCCAGCCACCTCATTCTCTGTCGTCCCCTTCTTCTCTTGCCCTCCATCTTTCCCAGCATTAGGCTCTTCTCCAGTGAGTCCTTCCTTCTCCTTAGGTGGCCAAAGTATTTGAATTTCAACTTCAGGATCTGGCCTTCTAAACAGCAGTCAGGGTTGATCTAATGCACTAGAAGGGAGCTGATTTGGTGTAGTGGTTAAAGACATCATGCTAGAGGCTGGGAGACCATGAGTTCTAGTATTGCCCTAGGCACAAAAACCAGTTGGTTTGAGGCCAGTTATTTTCTTTCAGCCCTAGGAAAGAAGCAGTGACAAACCATTTCTGAAAAACCTTCTCAAGAAAACTGCAGGAATCAGACATGATTGAACAGAAGGGGGGGAAAAAACACCACCTAATTTTAGCAAGTTCTCAGTCTTGCTTAATCCAATGTGACGATGTTGTCTAATGCTCACATGATTGTTTTCTAAATCATTGTAGCAGAAGAAGAGACAGGCAGTTTTGTGGTGTCAAGTAAACAATTAGCATCCTCCCCCATTAAACCAAGACTCAGAAAGAAGATCGAAGGCAATAGGGAGACCGCTCCTTAACGCACCAGCTGAGTGAAAACATGAGGGGTGTGAACGGGTGCATCTGTGTTTGGGTATACACTACTGTGTTTATACTGTGTTGTACTCCAGCCTGCTCAATCGTGGGCTACAAAAACAATCATTAAAGATTGGAGTTAAATTTGCATGATGATCCCATGTGCAATACAATGGGTATTTATTAGAGAATTAACTTAATACACCACACGCACATGTACCCAAACACACAAACATGAGAAGGTGGTACACTGGTTTCCAAACAAACTTCAGCTGGGCAGTCATGTGTACTCTTTGCCTCCATAATGAAGATTTTGAGGTTATGTTATGAGAAAACAGCATTTTCTCTCCTATTTTTTTAATGCCTGATTTGCAGTCTATACTTGTTTCTAATGCAATGGGAATTTAAAAAAAAATGTTACATTGAAAGTCAAAAATCTGTAAAAAGGTCCCATGGCTGTGTTTTTCCAGCTGCTAAAGTGTTTTCCAATGGATGCCTTTCTTTATTGTGGAGTTCCTAGCGGAGTGAAATAATATAAAAATAAATAAATAAAAGAAGACTCCTAGCCTTTTCAAACAGAAAGCAAATATTAATTTCTTCATCTTTTTCCACAGGATGGATTGAGAAGAATTGAAATGTACAAAACAGGCTAGGTCAATCTGCATTGTTAATATGCCCCATTAAGGGTTTAATATTAGCATATGCTTTCAGGAATTTGCACCAACTGTTAATGCTGAGGGCAATTACTTAGCAATTCCAAGGGAGGGGCGAGGAAGACAAAAAAGGGGGGACATTTTTCGTGGTTTGCTGTGAAATGTTCTACATGAAAGGACGCAGAGTCTAATTTTATTTGGAGGGCTGAATGATTTGTCATGCAGAGATGTCCATTAGATCTCAGCTATTGCAAGGGATGTTCGAGGTAATAAATCATCATCCTGCAATGAATGAAGAAGCAGCACCTTCCTCCATGTGGTGGTTCAGTCATAATCATGATAAATGAAAAACTCAGGACAGGTAGATTTTAATAGGCAGACAAATGCATTTAGATTAATTTGATTATGTTTGCTGAGTTCTTCCCTCCCCACATCTCCCAGCACCCTGCCGTCCTTTTGAACTAGAAAACAGTTCCAAAAATGTGAACATATTAACTGCCTTTACAACACCGTAGGGAAAACAGCATACTTGCCACAAGGATTTACCATTGAAGAGCTTTTGATTAGTAAGAAGCAAAATCAGAAGGCTGGTCAATGTGAATGTACAGAACAGGATTGCCCAAAAGCTTAGTAACTTTAAGACTTGTGGTCTTCAACTCCCAGAATTGCCCAGCTGGCTTAAAGTCTTAAAGTTGTCAAGGTTGGACACCCCTGGTTTAGAGGTTTTCTTTTTTCCTCCTCCCTTTTTTTAATCTCATTCTCAGAATGCTGGAGGAGAAGGAAAGGCAGAGTCTGGAGGTGGAGTCAAGAGAGAACTCAGTCTAGAGTCGTTACATTCCCACAAGCGATCCATATCCAGCCTCTCTTGAATTCTGTTAACATTTATCTAGTGCCAATTTAATGCTGACTGATGGTTGACTAGATTCTTGTGCATACTGTAGGAACGTTCATATTGTGACCTTATGTAATTGCTACAATATTTGTTGTCTTTTTCCCCCTCTTCCCTGCCATTAATATTGCCAGCATTCTGACTGGTTCTTGTTTATAAAATACCTGATATAAAGAATTCCTACAGATGCCTTCTGCTAAGGATCCAATTCAGATAGACTGTCAGACTCCAAAAGCCACAAAACCATGATACTTCTAAGCAGATTTCTTTGTTTTCCTCACCTATAGACAGACTCTTGCCAAATTGAAGCAGACTCCTTGCTCCATAAAATATATATTATTAGGGAGGAGCAGTCTTCAGCCTCTTTCCTTCATGCAAACTATCTAAACTACATTGAACAGCTATAGGAGGCCTAGCGGTGCGACGGTTAGAATGCATTATTGTAGGCTGACTCTGCCCACAGCCTGGAGTTCGATCCTGACTGGCTCGAGGTTGACTCAGCCTTCCATCCTTCCGAGCCTGCTAAAGTGAGGACCCAGATTGTTGGGGGCTGATATGCTGACATTTGTAACTGCTCAGAGAGTGTTGTAAAGCACTACAGGGCAATATAGAAGCCTAAATGATATCGCTATTGCTATTGTCTCTTCCTCCTCTGGAAATGTAGTTCCTCCCTTCTGGAAATCCGGACAACATGCCATCATATCGGCCTTCTGATTTTATTTCCCAGAACGTTACTTCCTACTTGAGTTTCTTCTATTGAGATCCTTTCCACAGCTTTGATACTAACACCCTATCTAAACACCCTATTCTGAAGTCCATTGAAGCTCACGCCTGCTGCTTCAGTGACTCCATCCAGCCCACCTCATTCTCTGTCGTCCCTTTCTTCTCTTGCCCTCCATCTTTCCCAGCATTAGGCCCTTCTCCAGTGAGTCCTTCCTTCTCATTGTTGTTGTTGTTGATAGTTGCATAGTCATGTCCGACCCATCGTGACCCCATGGACAATGTTCCTCCAGGCCTTCCTGTCCTCTACCATCTTCTGGAATCCATTTAAGCTCATGCCTACTGCTTCAGTAACTCCATCCAGCCACCTCATTCTCTGTCGTCCCTTCTTCTATTGCCCTCCATCTTTCCCAGCATCAGGCTCTTCTCCAGGGAGTCTTTCCTTCTCATTAGGTGGCCAAAGTATTTGAGTTTCAACTTCAGGATCAGGCCTTCTAAAGAGCAGTCAGGGTTGATCTAATGCACTAGAAGGGAGCTGATTTGGTCTAGTGGTTAAAGACATCATGCTAGAGGCTGGGAGACTATGAGTTCTAGTCCTGCCCTAGGCACAAAAACCAGTTGGTTTGAGGCCGGTTACTTTCTTTCAGCCCTAGGAAGGAAGCAGTGACAAACCATTTCTAAAAAACCTTCTCAAGAAAACTGCAGGAATCAGACACGATTGAACAGAAGGGGGGAAAAAAACACCACCTAATTTTAGCAAGTTCTCAGTCTTGCTTAACCCAATGTGACGATGTTGTCTAATGCTCACATGATTGTTTTCTAAATCATTGTAGCAGAAGAAGAGACAGGCAGTTTTGTGGTGTCAAGTAAACAATTAGCATCCTCCCCCATTAAACCAAGACTTAGAAAGTCCAGACAACATGCCATCATATCAGCCTTCTGATTTTATTTCCCAGAACTTTCTTCCTACTTGAGTTTCTTCTATTGAGATCCTTTCCACAGCCTAACACCCTATCTAATATCACGACAGTGGGGCATTGTGATTCTGCAGTTGTCCCAAAGAAAGCAACTGGACTTTCTTCTTTTTCTTTGAAGACATTTCGCTTCTCATCCAAGATGTTTCTTCATCTCTGACTGGATAGTGGGGAATGGAAGGATGAGAAGCGAAACATCTTCAAAGAAAAACAAAGGAAGTCCAGTTCCTTCCTAAAAAAGCACCTTTGGGACAACCATGACCTGGATGACTGAGACTCTCCATAGACATGTTGCTCTCTCAATAATGATCTCAGTCAAATACACCATTGTGTATGAATCTTGGGCTGTGAACCTTCTTTATCTGAAGCACTAACAAGGGCTAAGCAGGCTTCCAACCTCATCCTTGAATGACAGAATAAATGTCTTGCTTTTCTTTCCTCTAATAAATCTCATTGACAGGCTCCTGATGACTTTATGAACAGCTTCATGTGCTTTTCTTGGCCACCACCCCTGTAGAAGATGCTGTGGTTTTTTTTTTTTTAACGAACTCTTTTTCGCCTTCCCAATTTTACTTGCAATTTTGGGATTTGCAGGAGCCCTTCCCTTACATGACCTACCCAGCCTCAAATCATCTACCTTTCCGAGCACATAGAAGGTTGGTTAGTACTGCCACCTGCTGAGACATTTTAAAGATGCTTCCACTATATTAATCCTCCCAATGTTAATTTTTTTTATCCTTTCTCTTTTTTTGTTTATCTCCTCTTGCTTGTAAACTTTGCCTGACAGTTCTGCTTAACATAATTTGTCCCGATTCATAGATTCTTGGAGCTCATGGTGGTGAACTAATTCCATCACTTGGACTTACTGCAAAGAGAGATTCAGCATGAAAATCAGCTTGCTTCTAGTACGGTGCTTATATCTGTTATAAAGATGGTCAAATCCATTATGATATCTTTCAGTTCCTGATTTTCCTCTCCCACCCCCCACCCCCGCCCAGTATTAGTTAATCTCTGCAGCAGTGTGTATGGATATGCATTTCTTTGCATGCTTCTCTAGTAACAAATATTTCTGTAAGCAGAAATTTCCATTGCATAATATATATTTTTTTATGCAGCACTTTTCATTTGGGTGCATATTTGTGTCCTTCCCTGGGGTTGGGATTTGATGTTTTGATTAGGCTACAACATTTAAAAATCAGGAATGGATCCATTTCTGTTTTTTGATTTCATGTTGCTTTGAAGCATAACTAAACTACTCCGCTGAGGAGCTGGATATCTCTGTGATTGCTTTGTCCAGAGTTAGATCTGCTCACCTGGTGAGATCTGAGAAAGAGCTGGCTGATTATCAAAAAAATGCCTTTCCCAGAGACCCCAGACTCAGTCTTTCTTAGTAATGGCCATCTTTCTTTGGAAGACCTTACCATCAGATATCCAGACCACTCACTCTTAGCTACATCTTTTTTTTCTCTTTTTTCAAAAAGGCATTTCAAGATAAATTATATCTGCATGGTAGTACATTGCCTGAGGCATTATAACTGTATTAGCAAATTCCTGGCTTTAGCTTCTAATTAACACATACCAATAAATAATATTCTTCCATAAGGGAGCAGTGGTTAACTTGATTGTAGTAGTAAACAGCAAATAAATAATCAACCCAGTTGGAGCTACCTATGTTCTTAAGGCTAATTCTTACCGATATTCAGAAGGTTAAAAAATACAAACTCCCCCAAAAAAGGAAAGAAAAAGAAATTTTACAAAAAAGAAAACAGTATTAGACAAAATTATTGAAAAAAATTGTGAATTAAAAGACAAAATATCCTCCCTAGTTGAATATTGATAAATATATTGCAACAATGATAACTTTCTCCCTTTGTGAGTCAGGTCCAGAAATTTTAAATTTCTACTTATGATTTGATCTGTTATATATGTACCGTGTATGTGTGTGTATGTATATGTATGTTCAGACACAAGCGTGCGCATACACACACACACACATATAGCTACCGTTACTTATTAACACTAGATAGATAGATAGATAGATAGATAGATAGATAGATAGATAGAGAGAGAGAGACGGACGGACGGACGGACGGACAGACAGACAGACAGACAGACAAATAGATAGATAGATAGATAGATAGATAGATAGATAGATAGATAGATAGATAGATAGATAGACAGACAGACAGACAGACAGCCCAGGTTCGAATCTGAGAAGGGTGTGGCTGGCTGATAAGAGATAAGTAGCTCAAAATAGCTATACCAGTCTCCCTTTAACTCTTTGTTAGCAAACCAAATTTAACACACACACACACACACACACAGACACACACACATATGTATATGGACAGACCAATAGACAAGAATGTGAGGATGGCTATATAAATTGAATATGTGCACACAAATACACACACACACACACACATCATCATCATTATCATCATCCATATATCTAATGAAGAGTCTCTTGTGCATTTTCCCACAAACCCGACTGTTTTTCTTTCCTCTAAGGCTGGGTGGCATTCGTGCAGTTTTCTGCCAGTCTGTGGTTTTTATGGCTGAAGCAATTGTTTTGAGGAAATTCACTGAGGCGCACATTTTGTTGGTTATAATCCCAAGGCTACCCTGTACTCAGCCAGTCAGAGGAAAAAATAATAATAATCAATTACATGAGCCGTAATAGGAAGTCATACCATATCTACATGAATGAGCTTCTGGTTGGTGGGACAGCCGTTAAGTCAGGATCTATGAAACCAGACAGCGAAATGGATTATTCAACAGAGCTTCAATTAATGGTTTTGCTTCCAATGGCATACTGATGTCCATCAACTCAGATTCCCTTGTCAAAGGCGTACGCGAGCTATGGCTTCTACGACACTTAATTTACGCAGCTTGTAAAATTCTGGAAGCGAGAATTGACAGAACCATCAGGTTTTTATTTTAAGTGCAAAACAACCTATAAATTATATTCCATTCTTCTTCATCATCTTGACTCTTGGCTTCAAAGAGAGGCTAATTCTATGGTCTTGAGTGGAGAATCAAGCTTGGTGTGGCTATTATCCTAAATCATGTTTACTACCTTAAAAACAACAGAGAGTAGCAGAAAGATGGTCCTAAGCAGCTATCTTTTTTTTATTTGAACTAAATTATTTCCCTGTACTGCAGTTTTAAATATATTTCTCTGAGCTGAATTATGGAAGAGAGGAGTTAGCTAGTGACAAAACTTTTTATTGGGACTTGGAGGTTGATTCTAAAGAAATAATGGTGATAACCTTGGGCAGAGAAGACTTCTTCAGATATTTTGAATGTCAGAATCCATTATTCGAATCTCTGGGCCTGATTATTAAGGCCACTAAGACATATGATCCGTAACTTGGTAATGTGCTGTCTATTTCTGAGGTATCAAATCATTAGGATATGCTTTTTTTTAAAAAAAAAAAGATAACATTTCAATTTTTTATATTTGAAATGGGAGCCACAGTGGAAGAACGAATTGTGAAAATGTCAGAATTTGCAGAAATGGTAAAGATGACTTATTAGGGCAGAGAGAAAAAGAACTTTTCTTGAAGTCTGGAAAACTTATATGGACTTTTTGGTAGAAAAAAGATAGAAATGAATTGATAATTTATGTATTGGAAGATTAAGAAAGATGTGGATTAAATGAGGGTCTGAAGGACCTTGTATAACATTTAATAGGCAGGAGAGATGATAAGATTGTAATTATCCATTGAAAAGAAAATCAGAAGTCATTCATATATTTCTTAATTTTAGTCTTTCTTTCTTTTTTTTCTTTCTTTCTTTACTTTCACTTTTAAAACTTATTTCTCTTTTTATTTCTTCTCCCTTTTTTATTGTATGAAACAATTCTTAATAAATAGAAATTTAAAAAAATGAAATGGGGAACTTGGTTTTTCAGATGTTGATGGCTACCGTAATACACCATTATTGGACATGGAGGCTTCAGCTTCTGATGATCAGTGTTCAGCAAGATTTGAAGGTCTCCTCTGCTTGTGTGTTTTTTGTGTTACGTTTGTCTAAAAATTCTACAGTGACCTGTCCAAGAAGAACAGAAATACAGCTGAAGATTTCATAACTTTTCTTTAATGCTCTCTTTGTAGAGAACAGGGTTAACTTCCTTGACTGGATTCTGAATCAGCTCGTTCGAGTTTATGAGCTTCCTAAGAAAGAGCTCAAATAAAATCAACGCCAGATCCCAGACACCTTTTCCTGACTTTTAAAGCCAAGTTGTGAATGTTGCTGTGGTCATAGATCAATCTCAGTGGCTCTAAACCCATAATTTTATCAAGCCACCCAATTTTATCAAAAGGCTGCAACTGGGGAAGCGAATATTGCGAGAGTGATTCTGATTTAATGTTCAGCCTCACAACTCAATCCTCTCTGTTTTTCTCCTCTTCAGCTGGGCATTTTATGCAAGCAGGAGTTAAATATTGTAATTTCCCTCCCTTTTGGTACAGCTGTTGCAGGGTTGCTAAAACGGACATACAGGTAATCCTCAACTTACGACCATAACTGAGCCCAAAATTTATGTTGCTAAATGGGAAATTTGTTAAGCGAGTTTTGTCCCATTTTATGACTTTTCTTGTCACATTTTTAAGTGAATCTCTGTAGTTCAACATTTCCCAACCTTAGCCATTTTAAGATGTGTGAACTTCAACTCCCAGAATACCCCAGCCAGCATGTCATAATCGTGAAAAACGGTCATAAGTCACTTTTTTCAGTGCCATTATAACTTTAAAGAGTCACTAAATGGACTGTTGTAAGTTGAGGACTATTTGTATCAAAGCCAGAACTTTGCAGAAAATTCTGAACCAGGGCAATCAATATTGAAACCATCCACCATACCTCAGATGAATAAAAATAATAGACATCTATTCAACTTTAATCTGCTTGTATCTTAGAGGAGGGTCATGTTTCCATCCAAATGTCTCATTTGCTGATGCTGCAAATGTCAATTTTAATTGTTGCCTTGTAATCAAATTTCTGATGGGGATTTTTTTTGGGGGGGGGGGAAGGATTGCTTTATTCCTTACCCCACCCATCAATGATTTATAGCCTGTCTAACAAAACTGGTAGTGTCTAATAAAAATATAATTGAAATCCTGAAACACTGTAAAATATGGCTGCTTGACAGCTGTTTAATATGGTAAACAAGAAAACATCGCACACTGTGCACAGTGCATTAAAGATTGGATTATTTATTATTTTCATAGAGCACTACAAATTACCCCATGGCAAGTGAAATTCTACTTAGCACTTCAAAGTAGCTGAGCACCAGGCAAAATGAAGTCTTGGTGGGTGACAAGTGAAGAGTGAAGGAAGAGATTGTAATTGGACCCAAGTAATATGGCAACCTGCCTGCGTCACGATAACTCATTCAGCAGCCTTTTATGGAGCATCAGTAGCGTTGCTCCAGGTAAGAGAGAGCTGTCTCTTTTCTTACTCTCCAATGTCCAATAAAAAAAAGGGGGAAGCTAGCAATAAAACCCCAACATTTTGCATTGTCTGATGCAAAGTGATAACTACATCTCTACCGCTGGAAAGCTATCTGTTACACAGCGCTAGCCTCTCGGCCTACTTGAAGCATCCACGGGACTGTATGTTTTAAGTGGAGTTGGAGATAAAGTCTGAACCATGAGTTAATTGCTGGCGGTTGTGATGGGGTTCTAAGACAGGGGTCTTCAAATTTGGCCCTTTTATGACTTGTGGACTTCAACTCCCAGATTTTGTTTGTTTTAAATGGTTTAGAATATTAATAACCTACATCAAAAAGTTTACTCATTAAGTCACATTTCAAAATAGTATATGCTCATTATATATAAGATCCGGGCTGGAACCGGTACCTTTCAATGCTAGCTTTATAAATTTTGAATGAATTGGATCAAGTTAAGAGAAAGATAAATAAATGTTTCAATCTGTTATAGTGGAATGTACATCGGAGCATATATAGGAGTTGTTTTTAAAATGCATCTGCTTTGCATTTAGAAATGTATTTTTGTGGTGTATCTATACCTTTTATAAACATCTTTTTGGCAATCTCATGATACAATTCTATGCATATCTGTCCCAAGCAGAAGTAAATATTATAGCGTTCAATGGGATTTCTCCTGCCATAAATTTGTGTAGCATTTTTCTCCATCCTAGTGTTTCTCCAGCAGATTGCATTCCCATAATGTTGAGACAGCACTTCCACCGAGTTAGTTGAGATATAAGATAATTGGAGGATAACTCCTCTCTCTCTGGAACAGTATTTTTAGCAGCTATTGGCTTATAAATAATCACTCTTTCCCAGCTCTGCATTATTCCTGGAAATGTAGAGAGAAAACTGATACATGTTGAATCGTTCTTCTTTCTCTCATCAAGCTTTGTTTTTATAACACCCACAAAGAAAGTCACTTTTATAGCTCTCTGCTCAGAAAATCAAATTCTTAGTGATGTACAGGCATTTAGGGAAACAAAGTCATTTGAAAAGGGAAGGCAAGCTCCATAAGGATTAAAAGATTGGATACAAAAGAGATTCTCAATCAAGGCTGACCTAATGGACTTTTTTTTTTCAAATAAAGAATGTCCATCACCTTTCAAGGAAGTAAATCTCAGCCAGTGCTAATTTGTAGATCAAGAATAATGTGTCTGCTATTAAAATGTTTTTAACCCAATAAATAAGAGATGAAGTACAGTACAGTTTTAGAGAATTTCCAGCAAAGGTTGATAACTTGATTCTCTGCAGGTGATTTGATTTTGATGAAACCATTTCCAGCCAGGAGTCCAATGGCAAATAGTTGTGAGAGCTGACCATATGGAGAGTACCAGTTTGCTACCATGATATATCAGATTTCTAATTCTATATTGTGCACACACAAACACACACACATATACACACACATTCACACTAATATTAAAGAGCTCTTGGGTCTCAAGGTTTGGACATGTTTGGTGGAACTAGAAATCACAGTCTCTTGTTCATAGTTCTATGACAGCATCTTTGCAGCAAATCAGAAATTGTACAGTAACTTTTTTTAATTTTTAATAAAGTTTTTATTGAGTACAAAGAAAAAAGGATTAAAAACATTGAACATGGTAAATCGTCTTTGACTGACATCTCAGTCCATATTGTACATTAATTACATATAATATATCTATATACAACTATACATTTCTGGTCTCTATCTTAACTTATCTCTTTACTGTGACCTCCAATTTTTTCCCCCTCTATCTATAAAATTGTACAGTAACGATTAATTCATTGGAAGCACACAAAAGCTTTATGGAAGATCTTCTCTCCCGGTCTGTTTTCTTGGGATTTCACTGGGAAGAATAGGAAGCTGGAGAACCTGGAAGTCTTGGGAGAGGTCAAGGCTTTTCCCATCAGGTGAATGTGGTTAGTTCCTGTGAGAACCGCACCAAGTCTTCTCCTTGGAAATGAATTCTGCTACAAAATGTTCTTCAAACGGAGTGGTAACATAAAACCAATAGAAGAACTCTTTAGAAACACCTTATCTTATGTACCATCAAGGAGCATTGGTGACATGGGTTAGAATGCAGTACTGCAGGATGACTCTGCTCACTGCCAGGAGTTCGATCCTGACCGGCTCAAAGTTGACTCAACCTTCCATCCTTCCGAGGGCAGTAAAAGAAGGACTCAGATTGTTGGGGGCAATACGCTGACATTTGTAAACCGCTTAGAGAGGGCTGTAAAGCACTATGAAGAGGTATATAAGTCTAAGTGCTATTACTATCAAAGGTAAGGGAGAAAGACCGTTCTTTTCCTGCTAAACAGGCTCCCCATGGGTTGTCATTTACTGCTTTTGCCAGCATTTTGTAGTTTTAACCAAACTTGCTGCAAGTCATAGAATTTGAAGGGATGTGTCTCTAATATAACTCAACATCAAGAAAACCAAGATCATGGCATCTGACCCTCTCAATTCCTGGCAAACAGATGGGGAAGAAATGGAGGTAATGACAGATTTTATCTTCCTGGGCTCCAAGAACACCACAGATGGGGACTGCAGCCAAGAAATTAAAAGACGCTTGCTCCTGGGGAGGAAAGCTATGGCAAACCTAGACAGCATACTAAAAAGCAGAGACATCACCCTGCCAACAAAAGTGTGTACAGTCAAGGCCATTTCCAGTTGCAATGTATGGCTGTGAAAGTTGGACCATACAAAAGGCTGAGGGCAAAAGAATTGAGGCTTTTGAACTATGGTGCTGGAGAAGACTCCTGCAAGTCCCCTGGACTGCAAGGCGATCAAACCGGTCAGTCCTAGAGGAGATCAACCCTGACTGCTCTTTAGAAGGCCAGATCCTGAAGTGGAAACACAAGTACTTTGGCCACCTAATGAGAAGGAAGGACTCACTGGAGAAGAGCCTAATGCTGGGAAAGATGGAGGGCAAAAGAAGAAGGGGACGACAGAGAATGAGGTGGCTGGAGGGAGTCACTGAAGCAGTAGGCATGAGCTTCAGTGTACTCCAGAAGATGGCAGAGGACAGGAAGGTTGTCCATGGGGTCGCGATGGGTCAGAACTAACAACAACAACAACAACAACAAACAATATTTTAAATTAATCTGGGTTATTGGAGAGGAAGAGAAGAAGGAAGGCGAGTGCAATCTAACAATTTTTACATAGTTTCTCTTAAAAACGGACAGGCTAGGGTTAAATCTCGCTCACAGAAATATCTTATAATGTAATTCACCATTAGAATATAAGTTAAAGCAAACCGGGCTAGCTTTTCCCCTTCGTACCTTCAGCAAATAGTGAAGATAACTAAAAGAATACGCTTTGATGCCAAGGAATGGATGCCCTGTTTGGCATTGCTGCCCTGTGAGGCTGAAAGGAAGGAAATGAGTGTTGAAGAATATAGGAACCAAAAGCCTGTTTCTAAAAAAATCTGTATTTTGAAATGATTTTTTTCAGGAGGTGATGGCTTTTAGAATTCTGCACAAAGGCCAGGAAAGGATAACAGAGGAATCTGTTCCTAGAGAAGGATAAGCAAGCATCCAAAGTAGACTTCAAATGTTTTCTGATATATATATGTAGGTCTTTGGTTATTCGGATTTTCTCCTGCGTAAAATTGGAAGTGTCAGGCACAGAACAAGGTATACCAACTTTAATAATGGCAATCTTGTGACTGAGGAATACTGCAAAGGTTGTGAATGGTCACCAATGGGCCATAAAGCTATCTTTCAGCACTGTCATAACTTTGAATTGTCACTGAATGAGTGATTCAGCAAAGACTACCAATGACCTCTTTCTCCCTCCTTTCTCATAACCATTTACTCTCAAGTAACTCTATTAAAGACATTCAGAATTAACTGTAGTTAATTATTTGGGGAGCAATAGCTTTTACACCCAGTAATGATGTTTGTTGCATCGGTGGAGAACTTTTTAAAAATATCTCCTATGGACATTATCCTGAAAATATTGTTTGAATGGGGATACAATTTGAAGGACCCATACAAAACCAGTTCTTCAGGAACTTTGGGAACTCTTTGCTTATGGGCTACAATGGGCTTACTGGTATCAATAAAGTCCCATTTTCTGATTAGAGAATGTTCAAATCAAACGAAGCAGTTGGAGATACATGAATTGTTTGAGTCTATGAATTATTCATTCTCAACATCTATTCCTTTGAAACCTGAGGTGTTGTGAGAAATGATTTATAATCTGGACCTTATGGTGATATTAGTCTATTGCCTTAATAACAATTAGGTTATTGCCTTAATAACAATATCAGCAATTTGAACCAAGACTGTAAGCAAACTACATATTTAGCTAATATAACTTTATATAAACTCCAGCAAGCTTTCATAGTTTTATGATTGAAAACCATGCCTTCACAGCACATTCCTATTGTGGTCATGCTGAAGATTTATCACATTATTTTTTAACGTTATCCACATTTTCATCAGCTTGTGAGAAATATATTAAAGAGCTATCTCCCAGCTCTGTTCAGAGGAAGAAAACAACTTTTCTTTTATCTAATGCTAATGAGGATGTGTAACCCAGTACAATCCTTTGCATTGCCTGCATAAAAGATTTGTCTAAAATCATGCAGAAGTTAAATAGTAGAAGGTACAGGGATAATGTCGAAGTAAGCTTTCCTCATTTAATTGTAATGTAAATATTTGTAATGTTAATGAGTGTGGTGGCCCCTGGCCACATGTCTTTAATGAATGAAACTTGAAATCTGAAAGTATGTCAATTGGAGACGTTTCATGTGCCTCTGACGCAGTTGTCTCAATTTCTCCTTGTAAGATAGCTTTCATATGCTGAGATACAGCAGTGCTTAACCAAGGAAGCTAGATGCATCTACTCTTAGCAATCAGCTTTCCTTATTAAGCGGTGCATTATTGTAAGGTCTCTTTTTGCTGTATGAATCTTGACCCCTCCGATAAATGGATGGATTGACTCACTTAACTGATATAATTGAAATCTCCACATTATGAAAAGAAACCTCCACCCTTGTTTTTCCTTATACAGTTTTCCGACCGTTCTCATCTCTGTTTCGATTTGTCTGAACCTTCAGATGTTGTGCTTAGTAGCAGAGTATTTGATTTAGAACCAATGCAAAATAGAAGGGAATTATAATTTCCCATGATTTTATTGACGCTGCCTATGAGGTAGGTTGGACTACAAGATAGTAACTGGCCTAATCATCCATGGATTTCTCGTGCCTATGGTGGACCTCCAGCTACATTGGGAGTCCCCAAACTCTTCAGCTCACTGGCCCCTTCATGACATTTTAGATTGTTTGTCAACCCCCAAACTTTCATTATATTATTTAACTACCACTACCACTAGTTCTACTACTAGCAATTGATTTATCAATTCAAAATGTAGCACATCAGCCCTATTGCATTTGAGGTGCCTCCTCTTGAGTGGGGTTCTGGACTTGTCTACCAAAGTCCATTCAATCCTGATGGAGCTCAAGGTTCACTCAACCTTCCATGTTTCTGAGGTCAGTAAAATGAGGACCCAGATTGTTGGGGAAAATATGCTGACATTATAAACCACCCAGACAGTGCTGTAAAGCACTATGAGGCAATATATAAGTCTATTGCTGTTGCTAATGTGATGATGCCTCCTCTTGTGAGTTTTTGGCCACCTGGACAAAAAGCATGCAAGTAACCTCAAGCAGTGGGACAGATATTGTAGACTCAGATCCAATCCAATCCACTCACCTTCATAAATTATGAAACAACAACATGATGAAAACTGGGTGTTGTAATTTATCACATCCATATTACAACCCGTCTGGATAAGCTTCTACGTGCAAATAAAATAAAATAAAAAAGAATGGAAATTGAAACAGTAGAGCGAGAGAGGACACCATATCTCATCACCTGAAAAAGTCAAAAGACATTTTTGAGATTTATTTAAAAATGCTTGATATATAGTCTGCACTCTCCTGTATGTTTCTCCTTTGGTTTCAAATTTTCAAAAATGCATCAGCTATGAACAACATTAACTCTAAGGGTATCACACTTTTACTATATTAGTGTCATAAATTACACACACATAAAAAAAATTACGCAGAACAGATTTAGTGCAAATCATTAAAATCACAAGGAATAATGTTATCTGAGGGAGGAAAGGCAATGCAGTTGACATGGAAGACCATTGAGTATGGTCAGTGTATGATGTGGCTGCTAGAGATGTTTGTGTAATTTGGGTAGGAAGTCTCCTCATCAAATGGATTTACCAAAAATGAATGGAATGGAATGGAGTGGAGTGGAGCAAAATGGAATAGAATAGAAAAAAGAAGAAGAAGAAGAAGAAGAAGAAGAAGAAGAAGAAGAAGAAGAAGAAGAAGAAGAAGAAGAAGAAGAAGAAGAAGAAGAAGAAGAAGAAGAAGAAGAAGAAGAAGAAGAAGAAGAAGAAGAAGAAGAAGAAGAAGAAGAAGAAGAAGAAGAAGAAGAAGAAGAAGAAGAAGAAGAAGAAGAAGAAGAAGAAGAAGAAGAAGAAGAAGAAGATGGAATGGAATGGAATGGAATGGAATGGAATGGAATGGAATGGAATGGAATAGAATAGAATAGAATAGAATAGAATAGAATAGAATAGAATAGAATAGAATAGAATAGAATAGGATTTTTTATTGGCCAAGTGTGCTTGGACACACAAGGAATTTGTCTCTGGTGCATAAGCTGTCAGTGTACAAACAACAAAATGATAAGTCATAGATCATAAATCATAAGATACAATAAAAAATCATTAGAAACAACAACAATTGATAAATCATAATATACCAAAGGTGAAAAAGATGAAAAGAGGAGAAAGAGGAGAAGATATCAAGGATAATAGCAATACGGGCTACAACATGGGTAAATGTCTTTGGGCAGAATTGGTGCTGTAGGAGTTAGGTATTCAGCAGAGTATTTAGCATGGGAGAAGAAACTATCTTTGTGTCTAGTTGTTTTGGCATGTAATGCCCAATTTGCAAATTGGAACATCCATGCAAAACGCTTGATTGGTCCAAAAGCTACTTTTAATTTTTAAAATGTTTGCTTTTCTAGCAAATTGGAGCTGCTTCAAAGCACAACTGCTACTGCAAAGGTTAAAGAGAAGCTACAATTGCCTCTGGGACAGAATTAATACATAATGGTATTTCAGTTTTCATGAAAAATTATGTCTAACCTACCACTCTGTGGGTAGGGGAGCGAGTTCTGGGGATATTTTCCCCAGTATTATATTCGTATCTATTGGAGGCCACTTCAAACCGTGCGGCAGACGTTGCCATTTTGAGAAGTTTCATGCTGCTCCAGAAGCTGCTTAGACTGAAAAGCAGACTTTGGATCTCCTTGTGAACGTCTTGTCAAAGGCCGCTTTGTTGATTCCTTAAAAGAATTCCATACTGATCATTCTCATAAACCAGTTCAAACAGGACAGAACAAACCTAATCACCACTGTGAGCATATCTTCAAAGCAATTCTAATTGCTCGGTTTTCCAGAAATCCTTCTCAATCTGTGATGGTAACAAATGCTGTGTTTTAAATTGTAAACACTTACCGATTACTGTTTTCCTTTTAAAAAATACTGAAGTTAGACGTCTGTGTTTTTCAGGGAGGGCTGCAATGTTAGACATTTTCCAACAAACCTGACAAGAAATATAGGTCTATGTTCTTCCACAGGGGGAAGGGGCAAACTGCATTGAGGAAAAATTAGTTTAACTTTGATTGAGTTCATACAACATTTAGTTTAGGAACCATTGTTGGGAAAACACTATGATGGTGGGAAAAAAATCCAAATCATGTTTTTTTAAAAAGTCTACACCAAAAAATACATGGAATTTAATATCAGGGGAAATCCCATTGAGGGACAAATCCATATAGGGTTAGGGTTATGCTTAGGAAGGTGCCACCTTTTAGATCCCACCCTATCTATGTTTCCTGATAAAATACATGGGAAAATCCCATTAGGGGGCAAATCCACTTAGAGTCAGGATTAAGAGTCCATGAAATTAGGGAGAAAAATGAACATTGCAAACAGATTTGTAGCACATTGGTATGCATAGGGCGATGCTGAATTTTCAAGCCCCCCTTTCTATTTTTCCCGGTAAAATACATGGGAAAATCCATTCATTGGTGGGCAAATCCACTTAGGGTTAGGGTTATGTCTCCATGAATTTAGACAGGAAACTGGACATCGCCAATGGATTTGTAGCACATTGGTATGCTTAGGAGGCTGCTAAATTTTTGAGCCCGCCCTATCTATGTTTCCTGGTAAAATACATGGGAAATTGATTTGGGGGGTAAATCCACTTAGAGTTTGGGTTGGGTCTCCATGGATTTGGAGAGCAAAATGGACATTGTACCCATGGTATCAAGGCCAAAACACCAAGAATTACATGTGGAGTAGTTCTTTCATTGTTGTTTGCCTATAAACAGAATCTTGCCAAACTAAAGCAATCAGTGCATAACTATTAGATATACTCTATCTAATATCTATCTAAGGTTAGACTGACTCTGCTCTCTTCATGCTCATCTGACATTCCAAGCTCCTGTCTCTTTGCCCTCTGGGAAAGACCCCTCCCCACTTCCATAACTCAAGAGCCCATTCCTCCACACCTAGGGGATACACTTATTCCCAGTGTTACTTGCTACAATCCTGTCTTGTGTAATGCTGATCTTTGCTTCCATGTGCAATTCGGGAAGAATTGTTAGATTTCTCACCAGAGGGGATCCTGTTATCCTGGCACATTTGGGATAACGTCTTCCATATAAATGACTTTTCCAGGATATAAAATACCATTATTGTGTGAGTTGTAGAAAAAGGGAGGAGAGAAAAATGTGGTTGGCACTGAAATTCTCTAATTTCCTGCCAACATGAATGTGAAAAATGGCTTTAGGCAGTGGGGAAAAGGGGCTCAAGCAGTGCCTTTTATGATTGAGGAAAAGGAAGCCAACATCTGTCACTTATCTAATTAACAGCTGGATGTAACTGTCATCTCTGAAAGATACAGACGTTCTTTATTGGGAGAAGGAATGTGAGTGTACATTTGAAGAGAGGCAATTTGATCAGGACGGAGCTTACTAAAATGTGTCACTTTCTCCCTGAAACATCTGCATTTGTGAGAAAAGGCAGCCAAAATTGGAACCTAAGGAGCAATAGAGGAAAAAAAAAAAATTTACATGCAAGAGAGACAGAAAAAGATGCTCTCCTTGGTTCGGTATAATGACTTAGTATCTCAAGTGCTGCTCTGGGAATCGGGAAGAAACTTATTCCCATAGGCTTTGTCTGGTCAGATAATGTCATTCCCACTGACATTCTTATCCTAGGCATTTGGTAGGATGACTCCAGTGTCATTGAGCCAGGCTAAAAGTTTGTCTCAGTTCTGTATGGATCATCTTTATAGGAGACAATGCATCCTAATTTCTCCTCTTTGCAGAGTTATTGCTATAAGACAGGGGTCTTCAAACTTGGCCCTTTTACGACTTGTGGATGTCAACTCCCAGAATTCCTCAGCCAGGCACGCTGGCTGAGGAATCCTGGGAGTTGACGTCCACAAGTCATAAAAGGGCCAAGTTTGAAGACCCCTGCTCTAAGGTTTGCCTTTACAAATTGATAATTTGCTCTCCGCCTCAGGCTGACTCCCATCTGCTCCTCTGCCTAGCGGAATGGAACAACTCACTATGCCCAACTCGCCTCGGTTACCTCGCTGTGGCCAACTCACTGTGGGGCAACTTGACATGTCCGACTTGACCCAGGACAACTTGACCCAGGACAACTTGACACGGGACAATAATTTTTACAAATAGTTTAATTTTTGTCATTCACATTGTCCCTCTGTCAAAGCAAGAATATACGTCCTTGCTTTAATGATTCTATTCCGCTATTTTTTTCTATATTTGTGTCGTTCTTATCCCGCAGTGAATTGGCTGTGTTAGTTGGCTGTGTCAAGTTGTCATACACCCTCTGCCTAGATACAAGGCTATGTCTCCCCTTATACTTAATTACTCCATACAAAATAGAGGAGTTCCAGCTACAGCCCAAGAGCATAAAGAATTAAAAACAAAAGATTCTTGAAGATTAACAGGTCCACAGACCTTAATTACTTTTCTGATTTTAGCTGATAACCACCTTGGCAAGGTGAACAGTTACGTAATATAGAGTTAGCTATCAGAAGCATTTCAGCCTGCGAAATATTGCCGTGGTGACAATAAACAGCCCAGGCACTTTGGGAATAAACATTCCTTTTTCTTATCACCGATCCATAATTGCTTCCCATCAAATGCCAATTCATCATGGACATATTGATTCTGTTACAAAGATTACACCATGGCTAATATTACAGGAGAAGGAAACTCATTTATCTATTTGCCAGTAAAACTTTTCGAACTGTGGCCATAAAAATCATGGTTTATTAAATTGCCAAGGCTGGACACCTGGCCGTTGAGGTTATGCAACACTGAAAAGGCAAAGAGTTAACTTTTACTGCAGTCTGCAGACTGATATCCATGCAAGGAATGGAGACTCCCAGTTGTTCCAAATATTGCTCCATTCAACTGCCAGAAAAGTCTGCTTGAATTTAATTTAATTCAATTCAGTCAATTTGTACATCATTTTTCCTATCAGCAAAGGCTATCTGGAAGCAATATTAGCCGAGCCAAAGTTTGTCAGAGTGGGCCTGAACTGAGCTGAACTATCTCAAGGCTTTATAAAGCAGAGCTGAAAGGTCTCTGAGATTGAAGTATCTATGCTATCCTGGAAAAAAAAAATACTCCATGCAATTTCTCTGAATATTTCCTGGATACTGGGGCTGTCTAATGTGGGCTGCTCTATTTCTAGTACAGTAATCATACAGTATTATTCATACCTTTGTATTTCTGTTTTTTAATCTTTATCCTTCAGTGGGCCACCTAAAGTCACTTTGGTGATTGAGGCAGCTAATAAACTGATTGAATAATTTATTTTAAAACAAGAACAAAAACAAAAGGAACACACACACCCATGCAGACACATTGCAGATAGGTAGGTATTTAGTTGACATGGAAACCTAACTAAATTCAGCACCAGCTCTAACTAAACAATAAGAGAATGCTGTTTTCAGTGCAGTAAGAGAATGTTGAATTGTGAATGCCGAATCTGTTATAAATGACACAAAGATTTCCATGAACTTGACTCATCGGCATACACTAAATACAGCTAAATAGGGGGATTAAATCTGGATGTAAGATAGCTGTAAATTTCAGAGACCCCCCCCCCAACTATTTTTTTTAAAGAGGTAGGAGGAAAAGAATTTTTTATTAGGTCTAGGATTAGGTTCTTAATGAATGTAAGGTTTTCCATTATCAGTTGTTTGGCTGCATCCGTGCTCTTAAGATGCACCTGACAATCTAGAGTTCACTTCAATCAGAAATTAAAACCATGGAAATTAAATTGCCTACCTTTAAAGGGGGTGCATTGAACTAATTCTGTCTCACCTTGGAACCCAGTGAACTGAATTCTGCTGAGAATGAGTGCTGTTTACAGTACAGTATATATTCCCAATTTAAGTTTAACCAATAATTGACTGTCAGCTGCTCAGAGAACTTTGGATTAAAAATATGGTTGCGATTTGTAAAATCATGGAAGAATCTACCACTGTATTGTTTCTGCTGGGTTAAAATCTAGCTCTTGAATGGAAACAAAGGGAATTCAAGTCAAAGGTTTGACTTCTATAACATTTCTTTATCTTTGTTTTTTTAAGGCATAGTTTGGACAGGTTCTATTTTTTTTTTTTAATTGCCGTCTTGGAAACTTTCACACTGGTAACATCAGTGGAGACTGTGTGTAACATGCATATTGCTTTCTGATTTAATTAAAAGATAAAAAGACAAGTTGTGAGGAAGGGAGAACTTTTCTGTTTGTGCAGACCTGGGTTGAAATAGGAGGGAGTTCAGAAGCAAAGTGGCTTGTTCATTTCAATACCAGAGATACTGCAATATTTGCCCCATCCCAAATGAAATCCAGACAGCACAGATGCAGATAAATGGCTTTTTACTCTAGTCTTCCCCAGAGGTTTAAGTGATGGAAAGCTATGCTTTCCCCCCCTTTCTTCAGCCATGTCAAGGCCAAATGCTATTAGTTTTTTTGTCTACCAAATGCTGAGAGTGATTACCTTCATTTATATGTACACAGACTTCTGATTCCTTCTGCTCCATGATGCAAAGCAACAGTGTTATTTTAAGGTCAGATTGCAAGGGAAATGAAAGGATAGCTGTCTTTTATCTCGATTTAATTTTGCCAACAGCTGCTCACTTTGATCTGGGACTGACCACTGTTGAAAGATGAAAACTTTCCAGTGATCCTTTCGATATCTTTTAAGGTTCAACATAGACTTCATGTAGATGGAATATATCTATTTTGGCAACCACATGTAAGTATAATCAATATTTCATCTTACTAAAATGCACGCAGGCAGAGATTTTTGTTTGGAGCTATTCTGGGAAGTTTTCGGAAATATTTTTGATCATTTTCACAGGGAGGTAAGAAATGAGAACTCATTTCCATCAAACTTTCCATCACTGGGGGACGAGTGGGGGACGGTTGAAGTGCCGCTATAAACATTCCAGAGTTTAAAAAAATTGCTATGCTACAAACATTACTGAAAGCTTTCTTAGATTTGGTGATTCTATACACACAGTTCTATGGGTAAAAGATCAAGAGTAAAGCTGACTTCCTTTAAGAAGAGATTGTTTCCAGGCACACAAAAGTTGGAAAAAAGTTGTGGAATTGTTTTGCTACATGATAACTGCTGCAAGATTACTCTATGTCATGGTTCTGACAGATGAAACTCTTCCAAAGAACTTTGAGGTATTGTTTACCTTAAAGAATCTTTATTTTGAGTAGCATAATATCGGCATAGCATAATCAAAGCCAAAAACTGAATTCCCCTCCCCTGAGCACATAGTATCAAAGCACAATTCCCTCCTCCAATTAACAGTCATAAATCACATTCCCCAATTAGCTTGAAGCGTGGGCTTCTTCTCCAGTTCTCCAGCCCACCAATTCCTTATCAGTTCTAATTACAATAACCTTGTTTCTGTTAAAATAACCTTCTTGCTGTTAAGTCCAGCTGGGCTCTCATTCACATCCCCCTCCCCACATCATCTAACTCTAAAAGCAAAAGGTAAAAGATGGCTACAATTCCATCTGTTGTTAATGCAAAAACATCCGATGTTAGCAGTGTTGACACTTTATGGACAACGATGGAAAGATTCGGCACTACCTGACTATGGAGGAATGGTTGCTGAAGAGGATGGAATTTGCTAAGATGCTTCAGTTGTCTTCTTTGATCAGAGAAAAGACAATATATACATTCTTGCTAACTGGAAACCCCTTACATAAAAGAGAAAGAAATGAACTGATGATTTATGATTTTGAGGATTAGGCAGGGTAGACTATGCCAAGAAAGTTATGATGCTGCCATAGAATAAGAGGCAAAGTTATAACTGTACTTATAACTGCTCTAAAAAAGAGTAGAAACTATTTCTTCGTATATTTTTTCTTTCTTTTTTTCCTTTTGTTTTGCACTTTTGGCTTTCTTTGTTATCCTTATTTTTTATTAGTGTGCATTCATTTTTATCTTCTTTTTAAAAATATTTTATGAAAATTATAAATCAAAAAAGAAAGCAGGCAAAAATCACAAGTTCTGCCGGTGATGAGGAAGGAAGTATTATTGGAGAGAGATCTTCCTCTTTAATTGCCAGTTGCCTGCAATGTGTTGAACATCAGTCTCAGTCTTTCCTACACAAGCTGCATTTTGTCTAATTAATACTCCTTAGTTAATTTGAAAACTGTTTTGGAAAACTTCATTGATTTGGAAAAGATGTTGCTACTTAAATGGAGCATTAAAATGCTTCTTTTCTACAGCATTTGTACTCGGGCGTGGACAAGCAATTTGTGTGCCTCCAGGGCCATACATCTTCCCAACATTTTTGTGTGTTTGAAAATCAAGGGTCACTGGAAACATGATTGTGGGGAAGATTCTTAGAACTGTTATACTCCAAGGCACCATAAGATGGCAGCAAAGAGACACAGAAAATTATAATTCTGATCACCTCTAGTGGTTCTCTGAATGTTTGCAGTCTAGATGCAGTAGTTCTAACAGTGATGTAAAAGAAAAATTGGGATTAGTTTAGGGAGAAATCTTGCTTACCTCCCTGGAGGAAAAAGTGAGTTGATTTGAGCTCATCCTTTTTATGTTCTACCTTCTACAACTCCCCCCCCCCAACCTTCTTCAACTTTAAACACAGCTGTTCAGAAGAGCTTTGCAAAAAGCCAAGACCGAAGATAACAAGGTTATTGGGGTTTTATTGTTCATCTAGTTACTTCTCACTGGGATGAAAACTATTACTGGGGTTATTAAAAATTAAAATGCAAACATTCAGATCAGCAGTTGGGCTAGCCGTTCCAGTGGCAGCTTAATATTCTTCACCCATCCTTTCTAATTTGCTAAGAGCTTCAGGAGGCATCGTACAAAGCTAAGCTTAAAAAAAGGAAAAAGGTGTTAACCTTTGTTGTTTTCCAGAGTAGGCAACAGTAAATGTAAAGCATTCTGATAGCTTAGAGCTATTTCAGGCATTGCTAAGCTACATCAAGATTGCTGATAATAATATAAAACAAAACACAAAACACCAGCACGGGCTGTTTGCCAAAAATGGTTGTAAAATTACAGGATCAAGATTCATTAGAACAGAGCCGGTGAAGGTTCTCAGTCATCCAGGCCATGGTTGTCCCAAAGGTGCTTTTTTCAAAAGGCAACTGGACTTTCTTTGTTTTTGCTTGAAGACGTTTTGCTTCTCTTGCAGAACGGAACCCCAGAACCGAAGAAGTTTCTTAGATGAGAAGTGAAACATCTTCAAGGAAAAGGAATGTCCAGTTGCCTTTTTAAAAAAGCACCTTTAGAACATTAGACAGAGGGGTTGGTATTCCTGATGGATATTAATGGGTGGTTTCATAAACTTGGGAAGTGGTTTGCACTTAGGGATAGGATAAAGAATGATTTGTGGAGACAAGTATCCTCATTTCTGTTGTGGAAGATGAAAATAAAACTATGCGAATGACATGACTGGGCATAGTCTATGGGAGCCCATAGGTACTCATTTGTATCTGATCAATATAACTACACATCGCATTGTAGCTTTCTAACTATAGTTGGATCCCCATGTGCACATAGTTATGGATCTTACTCAATTAGACTTAACTCCCCCATGTAGCATGAGGTTTCTTTTTGTCTTTTTTAATGTTGTGGTCAACATGAAACATTAGTATCATGGTTCCAATAGATGAGACTAGTAGAAATAAGAACTCTGAGGCATTGCTTTCCTCAAAGAGCACATTTAATGGCTACATATCGGCATGAACAAAGGTGAAACCAAGACTCAAAGTCCCCCCCAGGTTACAAAGTAACAAGTTGAACTTCCCACCCCTGTCATAAATCACAATCCCCAATTAACTACTTTGATGGGCTTTCTAAAGAAAGCCTCAGCCCGCCAAAACTTACGTAGCTTGACCTTAGTTCCCACAGAACAGTTATTGTAATGTCTAAACTAAAAGAATGCATCTCCCTCTTCCCATTACTGTGGCAACCGAAAACGAAGTGAAGATGGATACAGCCAAGTTTGTTTGAAAGTTGACACTTAGAACTAGGCCACACAAGCAGCGGGCGAGTATGTTTCTGCACACAGCTCCACTTCCCCTCTCTCCCTCCCCATCACCATCGCCACTACCACTAGGCCACAAAACTGGAAAGGTTGGGGACCACTGCCTTAGAAAGAACCCACAGAGACAGGAACTTATCTCTATGGGGAGTTCAGTGCTCATTGTGTTGGTGAATTTGGCCCACCGTAGCACCAACTCCATTCATGCCAAGGCAGAATGTTTTGTTTCCCTTCCTGGTGAACAGAAAACCTAAAATATAGTGTTATAAGGCATTTATAAGGAACTTCTACAGTTGATATTGCAGATAGCTATGTTGAGTCTTGGAAGGTGAAAACTATGATTTGAACATTTAACTAAATGTTAAATGCAACTACTTTCTTTCTCCATTCCTTATCACATCTGGTGTAGCATCAAGGCCACAATTATTTTTTTATTTGAAAACATTTATGTAGCCACCCATCTTTTGTTGTTGTTAGTTGCAAAGTCATGTCCGACCCATCGGGGCCCCATGGACAATGTTCCTCCAGGCCTTCCTGTCCTCTACCATCTTCTGGAGTACATTTAAGCTCACGCCTACTGCTTCAGTGACTCCATCCAGCCACCTCATTCTCTTTCGTCCCCTTCTTCTATTGCCCTCAATCTTTCCCAGCATTAGGTTCTTCTCCAGTGAGTCCTTCCTTCTCATTAGGTGACCAAAGACTTAAGTTCAATTCTTTCTCCTCTTCCAAAGAGATTTCAACTCTTCCTATCAATTTCCATCATTTTGGTCACTAGCTGGTTATTATATTGGGTGTGTGTGTGTCTAACAACATCCAGGAGTAAGAAACAGGTTCATTGTCCTGTTCATAAATTATGAAAAAACAACAGTAGGATAAAAACTCGGTATTGTAACTTAGCTCATCCATAATATGATCTCAGTCTGGATACACTTCTATGTGCAAATAAAATAAAATAAAAAAGAATGGAAATTGGAACAGTAGAGAGAGAGAGGACACCATATCTCATCAACTGAAAAAGTCAAAAGACATTTTTGAGATTTATTTAAAAATGCTTGATATATAGTCTGCATCCTCCTGTATGTTTCTCCTTTGGTTCCAAATTTTCAAAACTGCATCAGCAATGAACAATATTAACTCCATGGGTATCACACTTTTACTAAGTTACTGTCATAAATTACACACACATAAAAAAATATGCAAATCCCCACACTTCCACATGACTAAAGTAGGAGGAAATGTGCACATACTGAGAATAAAAGGTTGGATATGGTGGCCACTAAAATGAGTTGTGGACAAAGTGTTAAGAGGAAAGAAAAAGAGATATATTTCCCACACCGACAACGTTGCTTTAATTCATTATGGGAAGGGAAGGTGAGATATTAATGTAAAAGAGAATAGCACATAGCCTTATTTGGATAATAATTCCTTCTATATTGCTATAATGCAATGAATAGTTTTCTGGGGATTACCAATGTTTTATTATGGGTGGGTAGAAGATTACTGAGAACAAGGATAGATCTGGTTTGTATGTATTGGGGCTGTGCAAAGCTTCATTAAAGTTCTTGGCTTTGATGAAGATTTAATCAAAGGGTAGGTAGGAAAACAAAAAAGACCTTCGACAAAAATAAGTGATCCCAAAATACTAAACAGCAGATGGACTTCATTTGTATGAATGGAGGCGCCCAGTTAAGTACATGAAAAAGTAGAGACAGAGCATTGTATCTGTATGAAAGACCTGATATACAGAGAGTTGCACAAAGCAGATATTTCAGAGAGTTGCACAAAGCAGAATATAACATGGTGGGAGAAGGACTGTCCAGTCTCAGGACAGGCACCTTAAAACTTGAATGGAGAGAAGTTTCACGATTGCGTCATCCTTGACACTGAGAAAGTTGTCTTATTACAGGCCAAAATTAATCCAGGTTGGTCTTTTGTGTTCAGCAGCAGAATTCCAATGGACTTGGACTTTCCCCAGCTGATGTTGCTTGAACTTTTCTTTTTTTAAAAAAAATCTTCAGCAGTGAAAAAGAAGAGCAGAGATCACTTTGACTTTCCTTGAAGCATCATTTTGATAAAAATCGGTGGTGGGATACAAATATGTGAACAACCAGTTCTCTGTGTGGATGCTGCTTCCGGAACTCCATTCTGGGCCTGGGTAACAAAAAAACTAGCTATCGGTTCTGCTGAACTAGTGCGAACTGGCTGAATCCCCCCTATGACTACTTTTAAGATTATAACTATCAGAACATTAAATCCTACTCTTTCTTGTCATGATTGGTTAGGACTGGAGGAAACTTGGCATCCTAGAACTAGGGCATCAGGGCATCAGCCATTGGCGTACATCTGTTAGATCGTATTTATTAGGAGGAATGTCCTGCTTGCAACACTCAAAGTGCTGAAGGAACCAAGCACTCTGATCAGCCCTGGTGGCAGGTAGAAGGGGCATCAAAGCTGTGAAATCGTATTGCAACATTCAAGCCACAACGATGGTCTGCTGGTTATAGTCTTTTCAATTTATGACTCTTGAACGGAGAAAATATAGAGGGCTCATTTTGAATTCTGAAGGAGTGGATGGGTCATTGGTCTCTATCCTGAGGTGGCTTAGTGCTTGTTGAATAGGGAAGTAGTCACAATATTGCTTTGAGAGACTGGAGAGGCGGGGAAAATCATAGAAAGGAGAAGAGACCTAAACAATCAAGAGACAGAAGGTGCCTCATCTCATAAACAACAACTTAGCACAGGTGGCAATAAACCTGTGAAGAAACATTTCAGATCATTCAAAGAAGCTCTTCCTTAATAAACTCATAATAAATGAGGGTTGGAAACTCCTATTTCAGTTTTTAAGATTGGTATTAAAGAGACCACCCTGAAGTCTGGACAGGTTTTTTTTTTTTTTTTTTTTTTTGCTTTTTTGGCTGTGCCCAGTGTAGAGGAACTTGTCAAGTACAGTAGGTTTTACTCAATGAAACTATTCACCCAGAGTTGTGTGGTTAAAATTGAACAATTAGATGCCACTCCAGAGTTCCTACAAGCTGGAAAATCTCAAAATCAAAACACATCTTAAACAAAGACACACATAAGAGATGTCCTGTTCTGCCTTTTACTTGTTCTCTTCCCTCAGGATAAATAAATGTGTTAAACATATTTGACAATAGGATCTCCTGATCTTTTCAAATGAAGTGCATGAAAATAAGGATCCAGGATCTTTGTCTGGTAATGAAGAAAAAAACCTCTTTCCAAATGAAATTCTGATAAATATAGATTCTGTCACATATTTAAGATAAGGATTATTGTTTTTCACTGAATAGTAATCTATCAATCAGCTGCTAGATTGTATCACAAGAGAAGAATCTAGATCAGGGGTGTCAAACTCAATTTCATTGAGGGCCGCATCAGTATTGCGGTTGCCCTTGGGGGGCTGGGTGGGTATGGATGGAGTGGGTGTGGCCTACTGGGTGGGCATGGCCAGCTCTACATCGTTTGCGTCAAGGGTGCCTGTGGGGGCCTGGGCAGGAGTGGGACAGATATCTCTGGCAGAAGGGGGTGGGACTGAGGCAAGCGCCAAGGCATGGTCCATTTCTTCATTCCTCACAAAGAGTGAGACCTCCCCAGCATGCACCCAGGGGTTGGGGCCAACACAGCAGGAGCTGGTTCCTCGCTGTTTCCAGACAGTCTTGTGGAGCTAAGACTGAATGCATTGCAGCATAAATGGCCACCACAAAATTGTACATTGGCTCCCGGCCAGCCTGGGCCAGGGCCAAGGCAGCGGGGGCCGTTCCCTCACTGTTTCCAGGATGGCTTTGCGGACCACATGAAACCACTTTGCGGGCCACATCCAGGCCCCCGGACCTTGTATTTGACATGTCTGATCTAGATTGATACCCAATAGTGAGTCATCAGGAATCTTCTTTCCTGGACACAAGATTTTTAAAAACAGCAAGCAGCACCATTTTTAAACATGAAATTCCACCCTGAATCTCGTTCCAATTTCAGTTTTATTATTTGGATTGAAACATTTTTTGGCTTATCAGCTCCCCACATCCCTCACTTTGGCATCAGGAATTTTCTTCCTCGTGGTGTCAAGATGCAATTTCTGCTCTTTACATAATGTTGTGAGATGCTTTGATGCAGGATGGAGCTTGTGTCGTGGATGTCATAATTCCCATATTTTCATTTTTGTCTTCATTGTGGCCAGCTTTGAATACCTTTGAAAAAGAAGGACTGGAGATGACAGGAGAACAGTCTTCAGATACTTGAGGATTCTGCCACAAAGAAGAAGGGGCCAACTTATTTCGTTCCAGCAAATATATTGCCCATCTGTCAGCTCACAATTTTCAGATTGTTCCAGCTTTGTTTCCCTACAACTTCAGAAAAACTCGCTGTCTGGGTATGTGCAAAACGCAACAAGCATTTGGACGTATTTCCTCCTCTCCCCTTTCCATATTTTCCTTGGCAGGTTGACTAGACAATTTGTTGTGTTCCTAATTACTCAGACAATGGCAGCAAGGAAGCAGTTTGTCACAGTCTTGTCTCTGATCACATGTTTCACTGGAGAAAACCCAAAAGAGAGAGAGAGGGAGAGAAAAAATAATAGACTGATCTATAACTCTGTGAGTTATGGAGTGAGGTTGAGAGAACGTGTGAGCAGGAACTGTTTCTTCTCGTGGAATTCGTGCTAAATCAGACAAAAGACTGATCCATGGGGGTGACAACAATTAAAGGTTTAGCTCAAATAAACGGGAGTAAAAGGATGAAACCGGATTCATACGGCAAGGACCGATTGAATGCAACGCAGGCAGTCCTGGGCTTACAACTCACAACTGAGCCCAAAGTTTCCATTGTTAAGTGAGACAGTTGTTAAGAGAGTTTTGCCCCATTTTACGACTTTGTTTACCAGGGTTGTTAAGTGAATCACTGCAGTTGTGAATATTGCCTCTTTAATTGTTAGAAGGTCGCAAAAGATCATCACCCTGGGACGCTGCAATCGACATAAATACATGATGGTTGCCAATTTTGACCACATGACTGTGGGGTTGCTGCGTTGGTTGTAAGTATGAAAAATGGTCCTGGGTCACTTTTTGCAGTACTGTTGTCATTTCCGTCACTAAACGAATCATTGTAAGTCAAGGAACTATAAGGGAAATCTATATGTGTACAAAACAGAGGCTTTAGGGAGAAGGCTGAAATAAAACTTTCCTTCCTTTCCTTTGATGTTCTATGTATAAAAAAGGAGATAAGTACAATGATTGATTCTTTACTCTTCAAGCGCTGTCAGGGAAGGGGTACGTGGTAGGAATATCTCAGCTCCAGACTGGCTGATTTTATGAGGAAAGGAAGGAGGCTGAAAGGAAGAAACTATTCAAAATGTTGGGAGACAAAATCCTCATAAACTACCTAGAGTTGTATAAGTCGCTGCAAGCTTTTGAAGGTCATGAACTTTTCATCAAGCATGTGGGTTAGAATATAAAAAAAGAGAGAAGGAAAACAAAAGGATGATGTTGAAGTTGAGAAGACAAACTGAAGGGTATAAACCAGAATGTCCAACCTTGGAAACTTTAAGACTTTAACCCCCAGAATTCTCCAGACAGTGGATTTGAAGTCCAGAGAACTTAAAGATGCCAAAGTTGGACATTTTTCTAATATTGACCAAATGGAACAGATGTAAAAGAATGAGAGATGGTATAGAAGAAACACTGAATGGTACATAGAGTTTGGAATAATATATATACTCACTATCTTTCTTTTTCATCTGTAAACTCATACCTGTAATAGATGACATTGCTTGATAACGTGATATGGACGTTCAGATATGCAACCTCGATTCTAACAGGTCTTAGATTATAATAAGAAATGTCTTTCTGGGAAGAAGAAATTGTGATTTTTTATTTTATTTTGGAAATATAAACCCTAATGGTTAAATTCTAGATTTAAATCACACAGTCATTCTCTGTTGCCTTCAAAGCAAGTGTATGAAGATTTGATCCAAGCGAGAAGAAAAAAAAATGCTCATATAAGTACTTAATCTTTCTAAGAGAAATGGAATGTTAGAATGATTGCTTTTTTATTATTATTATTTTGGGAGCCAAAAAGATTTCCTCTTTATCCTGAAATGTTTATAAAGCTGTTCCCATTATCATTGTTTATGTCCCAGGGTTTTCACTAAACCAATGAGGATCCATGCAAATAATAATAATAATAATAATAATAATAATAATAATAATAATAATAATAATAATAACAACAACAAATAGAAATAGAAAGACTGTGGCAAAAGCAAGCAAGGGTAGTACCAATAGTCATAGGCTCCTTGGGCGCAATCCCAAAACAACTGGAGCACCACTTGAACACCATTGGCATTGACAAATTTGCTATTAGTCAATTGCAAAAGGCGGCCTTATTAGGAACTGCTTCATCCTGCGACGATACCTGTAATACCATCAAACATCTACTTCTGCCTATCCCAGGTCCTGGGTAAGGACTCGATAGGTAGACAAAATGCCAAATCCAGTCTGAACATCTGGCTGACTGTGCGATGAATGATAATAATAATAGAAAAAATTAAGCCAAGATTCAGCAGAGAACTTGAACATAATCAAATTGAATAAGTTAGACAATTAAACATACGGATTCGATAATGAAACTAGACCATCAGAGCTAAACCAATCAATTTTCTTCACTGGTTTTCATAATGATTAACAATGCTTTAGAAATACACAATAGCTATTAGCGATAAACATAGATAGAATATTGGGGGAATTTTTTTTGCCATTAACAGGGAAGAGAAGGGAAGGGAAAGAAAAGGAAAGGAAAGGAAAGGAAGAGAAGGGAAGGATCTATATGTTTTTTGTTTTGTTTTGTTTTGTTTTTTGCTTCTTATTCAGAGTTTTGCAAGGATAAAAACATTCCCCACCATCTCTGGATAGAGCTCAAAAAAAAAAAAAAAAAAAAAAACCATCCCATAAACCCCAGAGAACTGCAGATGGTCAATGACACCCATACTTGGCTAGAGAAGCAAATAGTCTGACTCTTCTTAGCATCTTCTTCGTTCTTAAAAGGCAGAAGGCTCCTCTAAAGAGAGGCTTACACAGTGGACTACACAAATTTCAATGACATCCCTAACTCTTGAACACGCATGGTGCATTTGAACAGGTCCCTTGGGATTTCAGCAGCTACAGAAAGAGGCCTTTGGCCTCTGTCTGTGGGCAGACCAAGCATTACCCCATTGCCCGCTGGAAGGTCAGGAAAGGTGACACAAACGTGACCCCAAGCGATAAAGAGGATTGTTTACAGCTCACAACTTTGTTCTTGTGTTGTCAACTGTCTCTCCTTCCTGCCTTTTTTCTTCCTCTCCTCTATTCCTTCCTGAGTTTTTGCCTTTGAGGTTTTTAAGCCTGAGGGCAAACTCTGTGTCTTGTTATATGTACAGAGGCAGCCAGGAGCTTGTGTGGTGAATGCTAATTGCGCTCCCCTCCTACTACAAAAACCATGAAAGAGCCACAAATATTAAGGAGAAATAAAATCAAGCTTGAACGCTTAACAGGAGGCAAGGGGCAAGATGTCCAAAGGACCAGAGGAAACAGCCTGGTGAACATTAAAAAAAAAGGGCATTTTCCGTTCTCACACACCCTTACCTCCCACCTCAGGAGAGTTGCTGGACCTTTCACAATGTTTTTTGAAAGTTGAGGCCAACCAAATGCTTGGTAAGCAGGAAAGTGGAAGGGAAGTAATTTCAATAAATAATATGCCAGAGTGGAAAGATGATATTTTATTTACAAGTAGAACTTGTGACAAAATCAGTCCGGGGGGCCAAATAGCCCTTGGCTTTTGTATGGATATTCAATTATTTTAGCAGATAGGCTGTTTCTAACAATATTTGGGGAAAGGAGCGACAAAAGGCTGCTTCTTGCCTGCTGTCTCAATTCTTGTTTTTACATCCTGTAATAATAGAAATTATTTTAAAAGGGGGGAACATGGCTGGCTTGCAATAGCAGAGAAGGTGGGGTAAATTTCTTTTAACGCATGCATGCACTGACACACATATGCAGCTTTGCTTCTAACGTTCCTTTCTGTTTGCAAAAAACCCAAAACCCTATTTTTTTCTTTCTTTTTCCCTCGGGTGTGATTGTGTGTAATAATTACCACAAAAATGAAAACCTGAGAGGAATGGCATTTTATTTTTCCCACAATCACAGTCTTCCTAAGATCACCAAGAAAGTGTGCTGCAAATATTCCAATCCATCCTAAGTTATCCAAGCATTTTTCCATTCCACCAAGAGTTAAGTATGTTTGTCATGTGATTGATTGATTGGTTGGTTGATTGATTGATTGACAGATTGATTCTATGCCATCTGGTCATTTTCAACTCTTACCACCATAGATTTTCATCACAAATCATAGAGTTTGCTGTGATATGATCATAGATCAATAGAATCATAGATTTGCTCCATGATTTTGTATCCCTAACCTATTCTTTCAGATCTTTCAACTGTGATCTCATTTTTGCTTGAGTGAGAATTCTGGGTTGATTGGTTGCTGATCCACTTGTTTGTTTCTATAAATACCTACATGCACATACTGTACATATATATATATATAGATAGATAGATAGATAGATAGATAGATAGATAGATAGATAGAGAGAGAGAGAGAGACATATGTTCATGAGCTTCCTAGCTGTGCATAATATTATACAGATCTCACCTTTTTCTTCCAGTTGAAGTTGAAGATGGCACAGAACTTCACTTTATGAGTGGTACTGGATGCTCTCTGAGCTTGGTCATTTTCTTGCAGACATTTCATTACCCAAACATCATCACTGCTATTCTCTTTTATTGATATTTCACCTTATCTTTATAACTGCAAAGCAAATTACTCTGAAAGTAGAGCAAAGGATTTGGCGATGTCTTTAAAGTCTTTCTAATGAGGGCACCTTCAGTTATTTGGCTCTAAAATTCCCATCAACTCTGACTATTGGTGTCAACCATCTCGCTCAATCATCTAGCCAAGAAAGACTCCTGGCCATTTGTTTTATGCCAAGAGTATACTTTACTGAAGCTTAAATGGTTCCAGAAGTAGCATAAGCTGAATTTGAGGTTTTCCCACGCAAACAACACAAAGGAAAGTTCCCTCTTCACACACACACACACACACACACACACACACACACAGAGAGAGAGAGAGAGAGAGAGAGAGAGAGAGAGAGAGAGAGAGAGTCATTCCCCCATTATCTGCAAATGTCCAATCAGGTGCTTGTATTTTGTTCCTGAAACAGCTCTGCATATCGTTAATGACCTTGGCTGGAGCTTCTCACAAAGCTCAGCTGGGCTTCCATCCTCCTTTCTTCACATTCCAGTCTTTCCTTTTCTCTCACACACACCCATGCTAATGTCTGGCTGCCAGCTCATGAAACCTGGTTAGGTGGGATGCAGACATGACAATTGGCCATGCTGGTAGACGTTGGGCTACTGGCATGCTAAAAAAAAAATTGGGTGGCTATCATGCTAGAAGAAGGCTGCTCTGGCCACTAAAAAATGTTTCCTGTTCTGACCATGGCAGAAAAAAAAGCAGCGCCTGTAGAATGGCTTCCTATCCTCCAAGTCTTTGAAGATTTGGAAACCTACCAGAGAAAAAGCTTGCACTTTAATAATGCATGCAAGCTGATGCCAGCTCTTGTGAGAATTCCCTGAACAATCTATCAACCTTATTGGCTTTGTGCTCCTCTGCTTTATGAGTTGAAGGATATTTTTATGATGCCTTTTGCAAACCGGAGGAACATTGCTGTTACTACTTTTAGTGGGCATAGCATTGGCAAGAGCACTTAGACTTATATACCACTTCACAGGGCTTTACGGTTCTCTCTAAGTGGTTTACAGAGTCAGCATGTTGCCCCCAACAATCTGGGTCCTCAATTTACTGACCTTGGAAGGATGGAAGTCTGAGTCAACCATGAGCAGGTGAGAATCGAACTGCCAAACTTCTGGTAGCTGGCAGTCAGCAGAAGTAGCCTGAAATACTGCATTCTAACCACTGTGCCGCCACAGCATAGTTAATGAGGCTGAAGTATGGGGCCACTGATGAATGTTTTCAAACATTGGTAAAACTTGGAGAAAACCTGTATAATAAGGGTGTTCTGCTAACCTTTAGGGGAAACGCTGCTTTTAGAAAGCAACAATGTCCGTGCAACAATATATGCATCTGTGTGCAGGGGTCTGTGTGCATGTGCACACATGTGAGACCCCCTCATGTTTCCTTTAAGAGGGGCTGGCTCCATTTTTTGAAGCTGTCGCAGGGCTACAGGTGCCATCTTAACTGTTTTGATCTTCCATTCCATGAGAATCCCACAATCTATTTGCTCTGTCCTTACAGCAAAAATCAGTTTATGGATCTTGTAGAAGAGGGGAGGAGACTTCCAATACTGAGTTATACAAAGAGTTTATAAAGACTTGGTGCCTTTTTAAAATTTGTAATAAATTCACTGTTACATAATATATAAACAATCTGCAAAAAGGAACTGTGAGAGAATTTATTCACGATTTAGCCTCTTTGTTTGTATGGGTTTGAATACAAAACACAGCACAATATCCAGAATCCTAAACATAAATATGCTAAATCTTAAATATAATCCTCTCCCTTTGCATTTTACAGATTATTTATGTGTTACAGGGAATGGAAATTATAAAAACTTCACAGAGACTTTATAGACTACCATATATATATACATATACATACATACACACATATATACATATACATACACACACACACATACACACACACATATATATGTGTGTGTGTGTGTGTGTATATATGTATATGTATATATGTGTGTGTGTGTATGTGTGTATATATATATATTCTGAGGTTTTCGCGGGTGTTTGTATGTAGGTCTTTGGTTATTCGGGTTTTCTCCTGCGTCAAATTGGAAGTGTCTTGGCGACGTTTCGTCATCTTCAGGCTGGTGTTTTCGGCTTTGTGCTTCTATTCTATATATACATAGAATATAAAGAAAAAGAATATATAAAGAAAAGAAAAGAAAGAAGATTTCTGACAGGGTGCATATTCAAGGTTATATATATATGTATGTATGTATGTATGTATGTATGTATGTATGTATGTATGTCTTTGGTTATTCGGGTTTTCTCCCACGTAAAATTGGAAGTGTCTTGCCGACGTTTCGACGAAGTCTCATTCGTCATCTTCAGGCTGGTGCTTTTGGCTTCATGCTTCTAGGAGCACGAAGCCAAAAGACTTTGTCAAAACGTCGCCAAGACACTTCCAATTTTACGTGGGAGAAAACCCGAATAACGAAGAAGAAGAAGAAGAAGAAGAAGAAGAAGAAGAAGAAGAAGAAGAAGAAGAAGAAGAAGAAGAAGAAGAAGAAGATTGAAAGATGCCCTGAAGAAAGGAAAAAAGAAAGAAAGAAAGAAAGAAAGAAAGAAAGAAAGAAAGAAAGGAAGGAAGGAAGGAAGGAAGGAAGGAAGGAAGGAAGGAAGGAAGGAAGGAAGAAAACCTTGTTCTGAGTGGCAGATTTTTTTTTCTGAAATTGCAGGGGAGATTTTTAGCCTAGTGTTCCTTCTGAACAACACCTTGTTTTGAACTTTAAATTCCAACTCCAGATATTTTCATTTCTGGTTCCCAATTCTGTGTCCCTTAGTTAACTTGTAGGTCTTTTGTGAACAGAAGCTGTGGGAATGAGATAGTTGATGAGATAGTTGACTACTTGTATATTGTCCTCTTCTTTTATTTATTTAATAATTCTATTCCAAAATATTCCAAAACCCCATAGCTACCCATGGTTGTGAAAGTTGGACCTTAAAAAAGCAAGTCAGGAAGAAAATTGACTCATTTGAGCTGTGGTGCTGGATAAGACTCCTGTGTATTCCTTGGACAGCAAAGGTGACTAACAAGCAAGTACTGGAGTACATAACACCAGATATGTCACTAGAAGGAAAAAATCACGAAATTGCGTCTGAATTATTTTGGCCATGTGATGTGGGGTAATCCTCGGAAGAAGGCAATTATGTTGGGAAGCGTTAGCGGTAAATGGAAACCAGGCCATCAAAGAACACGATGGCTGGACACTATCAAAGTTGACACCAACTAGAGCATAGAACAACTCAAAAAAGTAGTGCAAGATCAGAAGACATGGGGAGACCTGAATCTCTAAGAAACGGACTGGACTAAATGAATAACCTCATCATTCCAAAAGAAGCTATTCTTATTCTGAATAGCAACTGCAGAAGAAGAAAACTCTTAAGGGCTGTGTTTTCAACTTGCATATGAAGTAACGGTTAAAGAAATTTCATTTCTTCACTGGCCATTATGTGTTTGTTAAAACTTCTCCAGCTTGAGCATTCTCTTTACGCAAAAGGAGTGTCTCTCTCTTTGAAAAAATACAGAGGAAAAATACAAGTGATTGTTACTGCTGCTTGCTATTCATAGCAAGAATTCTGAATAGCTTTATGAATAACGTAAATTGATGTTCTTGTCAGCAGCAACAATATTTACGGAACATACTGTTACATTAAAAAAGGGAAATTGGAAGAAAAGAGGTGATGCTATTGAAATAGGTGTAAAAACAAGCCAATTCCTTGAGCGATGTTGACGGGAATCATCTGATTCTCTTGTTTTGAACAGGTGGGGAGAGGTGTCTGTTTTATTGCTTTGCTCAGCTCATCACATATAAATGGCTGAGGCCAGGAGAGTGTTCTTTTCAGAAATGGGTGTTGTATTTTCCAAAGTGGATGTTGTGTACCTCTTTTAGAAATTGAAAGGAGATTTTTTTTGTAGGAGTGGAGGATGAAGGAAACAGCCTGATGGTGATACTAGGAACTGATAAAGGACCGTGTCTGTTGTAGCTTAGGGGGAAAGTTCAGATTTGATAAGGGTCTTCTGGTTAAGAAATGCTAATCATTTCATTTTTAGAAAGAGAGGGAGAGGCATTGAATCCTGAAAGGATAGATTCTACTTACAATTAAGGTGGATTTGCTCTTTTGCTTGGCAAGGAGTCTCATAGAATTAAGGTGACCAACCGTCCCCCTTTAGGGAGGACAGTCCTCCTTTTGTAAGTTCTGTCCTCCCTCAAAAAGTGTCCTCCTTCATGTCCTCCTTTTCGGTATTTGAAGACTAATCTGCAGGGCTTTTTTCCCCCTCATAGAACGCTCAGAACGGCGTTCCAGCACCTTTTTTTGATGGGTTTTTTTCAACTTTTGCTTGAGCTGTGCTACTCCCGCTATTGGCTTTCGAAAGCCAATAGGAATTGCTGCTGAGCGCGCCAAAACACCCGGCTGGCAAACTTTGCACGTGCAAGTTGTCTGTATTATTGTTGCAATGAATAAAATGTTTCTTTTATTTATGATTTTTTTTCTTCAATTTATTTGTGTCCTCCTTTTCATCGTAAAAAAGTTGGTCACCTTAATAGAATGTCACTGGGTGCAGGGATGGGAGGTCTGACGTCGTTTCATCTGATAGCTCCAGTTTTCCAGCTGGTTCATTTTTGATCAACCTCCTGTGTCTCTTGGTTTAGGATCTCCAGAATCAGATTCAGATTTTGAATCCTGGGCCTGGGTCCTGGCAGAGGGTTCAGACAATTAGTTTGCTATCAATATATCTCAACTTACACATATTTTTTGTGGGTGCGGTTGCCATCTCAAATGGTGAGGGGAGGAAAAATTAAGCTTGGGAGCCTCGGGGAATCAAGCTGGTTGCTGCCCCAGGATGACAATATCCCAATTTGATGGTGGCAGGTGTGTGTGTGTGTGTGTGTGTGTGTGTGTGTGAAACCTGAAACCACCTTTATAAAATCTTATTCCTTCACTAGCTGCCCAAGATGAGCAAGTTGTTTCTTTTGGGTTGAAACTAAATGCCTTGCTGGGATGTCATGTTGAGATGAAAATTAGAAAATAAGTACATAGAGTTAGAGTGCAGTACTGCAGGCCACTTTAGCTGACTGTGTTCAGCAGGTTAGCGGTTCAAATCTCACCGGCTCAAGGTTGACTCAGCCTTCCATCCTTCCAGGGTAGGTAAAATGAGGACCCAGATTGTTGGGGGCAATGTAAATATATATATATATATACATTGCTTACTGGTGTACACCGCTTAGAGAGTGCTTGCACTTAAAGCGGTATATAAGTCTCATAAATAAATAAATAGGTTGGCTCCATCCTGCCATTATCCCCTTCCCTTCCTTTTTCTCCTTGTCCTGGAATATCCCAAACCCCGTTTTAAAAATGTTTTTCAAGTCATATTAAAAAAAAAAATCCTTCTTGCAAAGATGACATCCATATAAAATGACCTTAAGACATTGTCAAGATATTTTATCACCCTGTAGGACTGAGAGGAGGAATGAATGAAAAAAAACAAACCCACTTCCTTTAAAAGGATCTTCTGTCCCCCTTTTCTATTCTCTTTAGCAAAGACCGATTTACCCCAACCATTTTTTCCTCTGGTTTTCAACTACAGTTGCTATCTCATTTGGGTCCCTGTGGATGGTTTTGAGCAAAATATTTTAGCTGAAACATATTCCCCAAACCAATTAAAATGCATTAAATTAGTACCTGCAGGGGGAACAAATTAAATACAAACTAGAATAATTCCATTCTCACCATTTTTCTTTGTACCACAACAACACAAATGTTCTGTGTTCTCCTAATATCTGAAAAGGCAGCTTAATCCAGTAGGAAGAAAACTTGTAGATGTGTGTGTGTGTGTTTCATACGTGTTTTCTTTAACTTCTTGTATGAACAAGTGAAAAGGATCTAACATGCATGATACCTGTCTACCTCTATGTCATCTATCACTGAAATAAAAAGAAGACCTCTGTGAAAAGCTGGAGCTTCTCCATGAGGTTATATTACCCAAACTAGATAACATCATCAGTTACATCATCATCATCATCATCATCATCATCATCATCAATCTATCACTGATGATGTTACTTATTTGGGTAATGAAATGTCTGCAGGAAAACAACCAAGATTAAAAAGGACCAAGGACTGCACAGTCTTCTTCTTCCTCCTCCTCCTCCTCCTTGCAAATCCCCCCTCTTCTAGCACTGATGATGTTATCTAGTTTGGTTAATGAAATGTCTGCAAGAAAACAACCAAGCACAAAGAGTACCAGGAACTGCACAGTCCTCCTCTCCTCTCCTCCTCCTCCTCCTCCTCTCTGCAAATCCCCCCTCTTCTAGCACTGATGATGTTATCTAGTTTGGTTAATGAAATGTCTGCAAGAAACCAACCAAACTCAAAGAGCACCAAGGACCCCTCATTTCAACCTTGAGCTACAAATATTCTCCTTTATTGGTTATAGGGGCTTTTGACGAGCAGAATAAGGAGCTTATCAATTACTAATCCACGGTAGGAGAAAGACAGAAGCTTTCCCAGTACAACAGACAAACAAAAAAAGTTATTAAACAATGGAAGAATGAACACTAGTCGTGGAACATTCATATAATCCTTTCATCACTCTGTGTCAATTAATGGACAGCTTCAGCCGATATTATTGGGATAGTTGGACGGTGAGGAAGGGGCATCTTAGATACCTTGGTAAAACAAGGTGCAGATGGGAGAGGAGAGAAACGACGGGCAGTTGGTATGAAGTTTTCTTCCTTCTCCACTAATATAACCCAGAGAGTTTCAAACCGAACAGCCCATTATTCATTATTTCATTCTGTTGTAGGCTGACAATAAATCATAGCAGGTTTTTTTTTTCATTATACGTAGGAAATATTTTCTGGGATGGAGCAGCTTCCAATTACGTGAAACGCTCATCAATGATACAGAACAGAATTAGATCTGATAATTTCACCCTTCATTTGTGATGATCAACCCCAAGAAAGTAAGTAGAGGCAGCCAACTTTGGGAGGAAGACATGTATTGTGGTTTAATGCAGGTTTGCCCATAGAAACCAAGGAAATGTTCCGATTCATTTCATTTTTGCTCTAATTAAAAATGTGCACCCCATGGGCAGATGGAAGGGAGCAGAATCTGCAGGGGCCTTTTTTTATGGCTGGGTTTAATTTTTTTCCCCAAACAGTATTGTAATTAATGAGCTCCTTCCTGTTAAAAGGAACTCATTATAGTTACATTTAGGGGATTGATTGATCCATAGGCATGAAGCAGTTTTATAAATTAAGGCATGTCACCATGATTTTCCTCTTCCCCTCCCCCACCCCACCTGGGAGATGGAGGGTGGGAAGAATGTAAGATTTTAAAATAAACATTAAAGACGTGTAATTGCCAGCTGTACAGTATCAGTTTTGCAATTAATCCATCCATTAATTAGCAAGAAAGATTCATTGGCAAAATTGTTTAAAGCATATTTTGAGCAGAGCAATCTTTCTATGGTGCATTTTCCAACTTGGTGTCTTCCAGATATGTTAAGACTGCAACACCCAGAATTTCCTAGCAAATAGGACAGATTTTGGCATAATATTAAGTGAAAAGTGGAGCATGCCTCTGTTCTGTGCTAAATTTTAAAGCAGAGCTATTCTACCTTCATATCATATCGATGTAATCATGTACATCTTGATATATAGGCAATCCTCGACTTACAACTATAAGGCAGCCTGCATTATAAATTGTAAAGCAGGTCATCGTGCAACTGACCCAGTTTGACTATCTGTTTTTTGCAGCAATCGTTAAGTGAACCCATTGCTTGCTATGGGGTATTTATGCTGACAATCGAATGTTTTCAGCAAAAACGTCATAACTTGTGGTCACATGACCATGGAATGCTGAAAACCACCCTAAATGTGGTCTTCTCAAGCCAGGAAGACAGGTGTCAGAAATTCAGAACTGGGTTGTAAGTACCTTTTTTTGGGGGGGGGGTCCATTATAAAAATGAATGGTCATTAAGAAACAGATGTAAATTGAGGACTACATCTAATGATGTATAGTGCATAATACCAGGCACAAAAGATCAGATCCACATGTGAAGGTCCAATTAAACTGATCTATTGCTGCTCATGTTTATGGACAGGAATCTATTCAGCGAGCAGTTAGCACTGGAGTTAGATAAGATTCAACAGAATTCAAGGAGGGCTGGGCTTAGTTCAGTTGTGGCTACATAGGGATTCTAGGCTAACATCTCTTTTGACTCCATCCCCGGGCTCTGCCACTCCTTCTCTTACAAGCATGTAACTAATGTTACATTTCCCCAAAACAACAGCTCTATGTTTTTAATGTATGTAACATCCAATAACATTTCACAGGAAGTAACTCTCAGAGCATTTTCTGCAACATACATGTTGTTCTATGTCTCCTCTATATTTTTTGGATTATCAGGAGCCGTATGATGAAAGCACAACAAAGATCCTCAGAAGACATTCCCAGGAAAGAAAGTGTGATATCCCCATTCAAAACAGTACTACAAAGTTAAAGTTTCTTTTCTATTTCTCACCCCGCTTCTCAAATCATGATTTCTGTTTTCTTTCACATTTATGAGCTATGGAAATATTTCCTAGTCTTTTTTTTTTAACTTAATGAAGATAAGTGTTTATTGCATTAATTTTGCTCCCCTATCTTGCCTCAGTCTCAAGCTGTGGAAACAACAGCTTCTGCAAATTATTGTTATTTTTGTTAGAGGTGATTGATTTATTTTTAATTGCTTCGTCAGGTCTGTAGGCAGTTTGCCAATACACGTGACTTAATTGAATTTATTATTTAAGGTTACAAATGGAAGCTAATGTCTTACTTTTATTTTCTTGCTCAGAAAAGTTACAGGTGATTACTCTGATTAAAACTTTGGCCAATAAGACATAAAATTAAATTTAAAAAATGGGGCAATTCTAGACTTCTAAACGCCAGTTTCCTCAGGAAAACTTGTGCGAAGAAAGAGGTGAGGTTTGTGCTGTAAAAATTTGCCTTTGGGTTTTTATTCCAGTATGCTGAGATTTTTTTTTTTTTTTTTAGAACTTCTATTGGTATTGTTTTTGAGCTTCCGTGATTGTGAGAGAGAATAAATAAGATCAGACCTCAGCATTTGTCTGTCCCTATCCGGCCTGCGTGAGGTCAATTAGAAATTAGAAATCAAATGTAAATACAAGTATCTCATGCACACAATACAACTGCGTTGATTTTATTTTGAAGGCAACTGCTATTCTTTTCTAGTTTACGTATGTGCATGCGTGCGTACCTATAAAGCAAGTAGCTTTATTTTTATGCCAGCCCTATTGGTTTGTCTCTCCACAATAACCCCAGTTTCTCATGTCATCCCTTGGGAAAAATTAATTGTCCAGCCCTGAATGAGATAGAGATTCATTGATTTTAGAGGGTAGGAATTTTCAAAGCTTGAGAGAAGCTACCGTGAAGCCCAGGCCTTGTGTTTCTGTACCATATTCTTCACTTAGGGTGGAATAATAGAATAACAGAGTTGGAAGGGACCTTGGAGATCTTCTAGTCCAACCCCCTGCTCAAACAGGAAACCCTATACCAGGGCTTTTCAACCTTTTCACCCATTGTACCACTTTTAGGATATGGCATCATCCGAGTACCACCAGTCGCCTAGCAAGCTGTCAAAAACTTGATGACCAAAAAAAAAAGGAAAGGAAAAAAGTGATGTACAGGTAGTCCTCAACTTACAACAGTTCGCTTAGTGACTGTTCAAAGTTACAATGGCACTGAAAAAGTGCCCCCCCAAGCCACAGCCAAGCAAGACACTTGCCTGGCCGCCCGGCTGCGCTCTTCCTCCTGTCCGAGGTTTTCATTATTGTGAGCATTTCTGTTGAGGATTGGCAGCAGGGGTGGAGTGGGGGGTGTTTGGTTTTTATTCCCCCGTCTGCTGGGTGGTTGCAGCAGGTTTTGTTCACTTCACATGACCCTGGGACACTGTGACCATCATAAATATGAATCAGTTGCCAAGTATCTGAATGTAAATCACAAGACCCTGGAGATGCTGCAACATTCCAGTTGATCGGCACTTCTTCTGGGCTCAGCAGAAGGACCAGGATCAGTGCTGCTTTCCAGCTGATTGGTGCTTCTTCAGGGCTCAGCAGAAGTGCCAGGATCAGCACCAAGCTCCAGCCGGAACCGGGCGCTGATCCTGGCACTTCCACTGAGCCTTGACAGCCCCCAAAACTGCAGATCAGCTGGAAAGTGACACTGATCCTGATGATTCCACTGAGCTCTGACAGCCCTGTAGCTCCAGCCCTCTCTCACTCAAGCTTGTGAGATGCTGCTACTGGTTCAGCTCATTCTCCTCCCTCGCTACCACTTTTCTAGGATGGTCGCGTACCACCTGCCAGGTGCCAATGTACCACAGGTGGTACCCATACCACTGGTTGAAGAGCCCTGCCCTATACCATTTCAGACAAATGGCTGTCCAGTCCCTTCTTAAAAACCTCCAGCGATGGAGCACCCATAACTTCTGAAGGCAAGCCATTCCCCTGATTAATTGTTTGCACTGTCAGGAAATTTCTCCTTATTTTTAGGTTGCCTCTCTCCTTGATTAGTTTCCATCCGTTGCTTCTTGTCCTGCCTTCAGGTGCTTTGGAGACTAGGTTGACCTCCTCTTCTTTGTGGCAGCCAATTAGTGAGAGAGGCTTGGCTGCAATCTGGAGGAGCCTTCGAAATAAGAGACATCATCTAAACAAAGCAGCCTTAAAACAAAGGTGATGTTGAACGCATGACCCCTTTTTACAAAAGATAGGAAGTTGGTTTGCATTTTAAAGAAGGCTATTCTGTCTTCCTGCTGTCTCTTCAGCTGACATTCAGTGCGTTTGATGCTGCTCTGGGCAACTTTATTTAGTCTTTGGTGTTTTCCTGCTTAAGCACTCTTGGAAGCTGCTTGAGGCAATTATCTCGCCTCTGGCTGTTGCTAAGTTGGACAGCTTTTGTTAGTGTTCTGTGTTCTGCGTGTGTGTTTTTTTAAAAAATGCTAAGGTCTTTCATTTGTTCTACTAGAGGCTCATCTCTTTGTCTCCTTGGCAATGCTCGCCAAGGAGTTACTTAAGACCTTTGGCCCTGGCTCTGTGGTCACTCCAGTTTCCTCTCGTTTTAATGCACTCTTCGGTAATTCACTCTTCAAAACCTCCTCTATAGTGACTCCATTGACTCTCCCCCACCTGTGTTGTAGCATGTGAGTTGGGTCAATGGAAATCTTTAAGATTAGGATAGCAGTAGACAGAATCACCAGTGCAGCCCCCACTGCAAAGGCAGAATGGATGCAGTTCTCCAGTGATGTAGAAGTTGCTGAAAACAATCAGGATACTAGAAACCTCGCCCAAATCCACAGCTAAAGGAAATACAGGTGGTCCTCAACCACGATGTAAAAAAGATGTTGAGACTCTAGAAAGAGTACAGAGAAGAGCAACAAAGATGATTAGAGGATTGGAGGCTAAAACATATAAGGAACGGTTGCTGGAGTTGGGTAGGTCTAATTTAATGAAGAGAAGGACGAGAGGGGACATGATAGCAGTCTTCCAGTATCTCAGGGGCTGCCCCAAAGAAGAGGGAGTCAAGCTATTCTCCAAAGCGCCTGACAGCAGGACAAGAAGCAACGGATGAAAACTAACCAAAGAGAGAAGCAACCTAGAACTAAGGAGAAGCTTTCTGACAGTTAGAAGAATTAACCAGTGGAACAACCTGCCTCCAGAAGCGGTGAATGCTCCAAAACTGGAAGTTTTTAAGAAGAGACTGGACAGCCACTTGTCGGAAATGGTATAGGGTTTCCTGCCTGAGCAGGGGGTTGGACTAGATGACCTCCAAGGTCCCTTCCAACATCATCATCATCATCATCATCATCATTGTTACTATTACCACAATGGAGCCCAAAACTTCTGTTGCTAAGACATTTGTTAAGTGAGTTTTCCCCTATTTTATGACTCTTCTTGCCAGCTGTTAAGTTAGTAACACGGTGGTTCAGCGAATCGGGCTTCCCCATGGACTTTGTCCGTCAGAAAGTCGCCAAAAGGGATCACGTGACTTTGGGACACAGCAACAGTCATAAATACCAACCAGTTGCCAAACGTCTGAATTTTGATCACGTGAGCATGGGGATGTTGGATGAAGAACAGTCATAAGCCACTTTCTTGCCGTGCCGTTGCAATTTCAAACGGTCACTGAATGAACTGTTGTAAGTGGAGGACAACCTGTAATCATTTGTGCCTACCTTTGCCAACACTGCTGACTATGAATTCTGGGGGATTGAGATACTCTGGAAGAAGGGTTCCTTTCATATTTTCTCCATCGTAAAAGTGGGTGTTTTATTAGCTGCTGTGTAAATGCCAGGTGTTCCTCATTTCAGCTGTGCATTTGAATCGGTAACAATGCACCGTGATAAAAAATGAAATATACAGAAGAATATTGCTAGTACAGCAAGGAGCTTTATTTTTATGCCAGCTCATAAAAAAGGTAGCCTGGATGCTCCTTGTATGTTTCTGTCTAATCTGCTTCAAAGCTCTAATTGGTACTACGCAGCGGAAAGGCTCTGTGTTCTGCTGTGTGTGTGTGTGTGTGTGTGTGTGTGTGTGTGTGTGTTTGTGTTTTTAACATTCCAAGTGCAAATCATTAGTTATCCAAGCCTGTATTAGACAAATTAGATTGCAGGGAATTTTAAAAAAGCTGTAAATCAATACAATTTGAATGATCAATTAATCATTCCTTTTAATTAAAACCACCAAATCCCAGTACATTGCATTTACGTTTTATTGCACTATTTCTAAGTTGAAGCTTTCAAGCAAAGGTATTGATTAGTGTTATATTCTGCATACCTGTGTACCAAGTAATTTGTTTATTAGCACCATGCTCAGCTCTAAGAGGTACATTATTTAATTATCCTAGACTACTGCACAGGGAAGCCCTAGACTGTGGACTAATGAAGACATCAATGTGCTAAATTCTACCATGTGTTAATTGTTCACAACTGCAAATGGAAGTCTTAAAAATAAAATTGTTGTAGTTGTTAATTGCGAAGTCGTGTCCGACCCATCGCAACCTCATGGACAACGTTCCTCCAGGCCTTCCTGTCCTCTACCATCTTCTGGAGTCCATTTAAGCTCAGCCTACTGCTTCAGTGACTCCATCCAGCCACATCATTCTCTGTCGTCCCCTTCTTCTCTTGCCCTCAATCTTCCTCAGCATTAGGCTCTTCTCCAGGGAGTTCTTCCTTCTCATTAGGTGGCCAAAGTATTTGAGTTTCAACTTCAGGATCTGGCCTTCTAAAGAGCAGTCGGGGTTGATCTCTTCTAGGACTGACCGGTTTGAATGCCTTGCAGTCCAAGGGACTCGCAGGAGTCTTCTCCAGCACCATAGTTCAAAGGCCTCAATTCTTTGGCGCTCAGCCTTTCTTATGGTCCAACTTTCACATCCATACATTGCAACTGGGAAAACCATGGCCTGGACTATACGCACTTTTGTTGGCAGGGTGATGTCTCTGCTTTTTAGTATGCTGTCTAGATTTGCCATAGCTTTCCTCCCCAGGAGCCAGCGTCTTTTAATTTCTTGGCTACAGTCTCCATCTGAGGTGATCCTGGAGCCCAGGAAAATAAAATCTGTCACTACCTCCATTTCTTCCCCATCTATTTGCCAGGAATTGAGAGGGCCGGATGCCATGATTTTGGTTTTCTTAATGTTGAGTTTCAAGCCAACTTTTGCACTCTCCTTCTTCACCTGCATCAAGAGGCTCTTTAGTTCCTCTAAAAATAAAATATTTGGGTGCAAATCAGGAAAGATGTGGAGAGGGAAAAGATTTTCAAAGCTTGAAAATAAGATTAGCCCAACAGAGACACGATTTGCAACCCAATTTTTGACTATGAAACCATCTATTTTTTTTAACTGTAATACCGTTTCTTAATATAGGATACTTTTTTCATCATTTTATAATGACTATGATTCTACTCATTTTTGGGGGTATGCAAACAACATACCCAAAAAAGGCTGTGTAGTCATTGGCTCACAAAAATTGCCCTACCTCAGCACTGTAAGCCATTATTAAAATCAAAGGAGCACGGAGAAGATTAAGAAAAAAAAAATGGCAAACTTAAGGCTAGGTTCACTTCTAGGATATTCCAAAACCATTAACATATAAAAGTGTAACAATATGGAGCTGTTGCACAATGAGAAAAAGTGACTGTATTATCACCAGAAAGGTTCATATTCCATCTATCCATCCATCCGTCTGTCCGTTCTCTTCCCCTTGTTTTTTTCTTTCTTTAAATAATTGATATGGTCACCTATATCACAACATTAATTCTAGGTGGAATACTTTCTTATTTGAAAATAGAAGATTTACCAGAATTTTGGGTTCTTGTTTGTGTTTCTTCTTAATGAGTCTCACTAATCAGAGTGAGATGGGATTTTGGAATTAACTACTTGCAGTCCGAAGCTGTTACCCAACGTTTGACAACCACTCTAGATCTGTAAAAAAACAAAACACCTGCACTTTTATAATAACAGAATTTAATGGAAAATGGAAGCATGTATGCTTTTTTTGCTTTTTCTAGAAATAGCTTTGCCATGTATCTTGCTGTAGCATTCAAGAATGAAGATGCCCTGTGTCATTTTTTAAGCAACTGTCAAGCTCTTTTATGTGATATCTCTGTTATTTCTTTTTCCTCAATGAAACCCCCTAGTACCGACCTTCAGTAATTTCCGTGATATATATCTATCATCCAAGTAGGTGTCTTGACTCACATTATCTTGATGAACCATTGGCACTGGCAGGAAATATTATTTATCAAAAGCACTCACGGAACTATTTTTAAAGAAAAATGGGGTAGATGGTTCCTCGCATCAAACTATTTTTAGCAACGAGAATTGGCTGTATTCTACAAGCTGAATGGTCATTGCAGAACCTAGTTAGTATAGGTAGTTCTAACCTAGAGTTACTATAATTCATTTAATGACTGTTCAAAGGTACAACAGCATTAAAAAAATGAGTTATGACCATTTTTCACACAACAATGGTGACATCCCCTATGGACACATGATCAAAATTCAGATGTTTGGCAACTGATTCATATTTATGATGGTTACTGTTATGTCCCGAGCCTTTGCAAACGGCTCGGGCGTTTGCAGGCAGTCCCGGGCAGGTGCAAAGCTGCCCGGGACCAGACAGGCTGTCGCCAGCGCCGTGCGCATGCGCGGGTGCTGGCGCGGGAAAAGTAACCCATTTACCCTGGAGTTGCCTATATAAGAGGCTGCGAGGCGTTTGGGCGAGGCTGAAGCCATCTTCCTGTAAGCTGAACGCTGAATAAAAGAAACTGAGAACTCCAGCTGCTTCTCGTGTCTGTTTTCCCGCCAAGGACGCAACAGTTACATATTTATGATAGTTGCAGGAAAGCCCTGATTTAATGCATGAGTCGTGTTGAATCAATTATATCACCCAAAATGACTACTGAAGCAGATGTATTTCTCTTCTAATTTTTGGTGGCATCAATACTTTTCTAGAGAGATTTTTGATACCAAATGAATCCCAAATGATGGTGAAGAAGAACGTGTGCAGAATAAGCCAGCGGGGAATCAGCTTGTTTTGAACAAGTCCCACCTATGATTTACAACTTTTTTCCCAATGAAAAATTAGAGGATTATCCCTGACCTTTTCTTTTATTCAAAAGCAGCTTCTTAAGTGTTACAGGAATCATACTGGGAGACAGATTACTGTTGTTTTTATATTACTGTTGTTTTGAATACTTGGGAAAAAGGTCAACAATGTAGGAAAACAAGAGAGAAGTATAGTATTCTTTGGCTGAAAATCCCATTTTGCAAGTTTCAGATATGATTGAAGCCACTATATAAAAACTATGAATAACCAATCTAACAGTTACAGGTAATCCTCCACATATAACCATGACTTCTGTGGCTAAAGAATTTCTGTGGCTAAAGAAGGTTGTTGTTAAGTAAATTGCTCTCGATTTTATGATCTTTTTTGCCACAGTTGTTAAGCAAATCATTGCTGTTTTTAAATGAATTATGCTTCCGGCTTCCCCTATTGATTTTGCTTGCGGGAGCAAAATTGCAAATGGCAATCACATGATCCCAGGCTGCTGCAACCAGTTGCCAAGTGCCCAAATTTAGATCACGTGACACAGGGAAGCTGAGACAGTCATAACTGCAAGGACTGGACATAAGGAATACCTGTATAGGATTCACAGATTATATTTCCTGGTTTTTTTTTTCTCCAAATGTTTAAATTTATTTTAGCTGCAGTTCGAATGGCTTGTGAAACATAGAACTTAGAAATGTTCGGAGTTCTGGACCAGACCTCTGTGCCTGCTGATGACCATGTCATAAATGCATATGGAGACATACTCTTAACCGCTATGAATAATGTATCTTTAGCTTAGCAAGTTTGCATTTCGTTCGTTAAGTTTCAACTCATATGCGTAAACTGGGCTGTAGAATACAATTTTCCACTTTCATAAATGCCATTAAACTAAAACTAATCATACATAGCAATTCACCATCAAACCTATAGATCTTCTAGTGTGCAGGAAGAAAATATACACAACCACTTTTTTAAACCTATCACTTTGTTGTTGTATGTGTGTACACTTAGAGCTTATGCACAGGAGACAAATTCCTTGTGTGTCCAATCATACATGGCCAGTAAAGGATTTTATTCAGCTATCTAAAATTATTTTTTTTAAAAAAATAATAGAATCTCCATGGGTATATTAAAAAAAAAAAATAAACAAAGGTATTTTTATTCCCAGTTCAGCCTACAGCTAAAGACTTCCAGGGCAAATACCGGAAGTCCTGCGCGCAGGCGCACTTCTCACCCCGCCCAATAAGGCAGGGACAGGCGATATAGCCCCGCCCCTTGGTTCTCGCCGCTCCAAACAGAGGAGTGGGCGTGGCTTCCCCCGCCTGCGTGCGTCGTGCGTCGCTTGCGCCCGACGGTCGCGCAAGGTGACCGCGGTGAGGAGGAAAAGTTGAAGGCCGCGTCCGCCATGTTGTCGCTGGCTGCCCGTTGCGGCCCGTTCGCGCCTTATCTGGCGGCTGCCGCGCATGTAGTGCCGGCGCCGCGGAAGCCTCTGGTGCTGGAGCTGCCGCCGGGGCCCAAGAAGATCCTGTCCTTGGATCCGAGGCGGCCTCTGCTGTGCCGGGAGTCGCTGTTCGGCCAGGCGAGCCGAGGAGGCCTGGTCGTCACCACTTCCCTCAACGGTGAGGGCGGGGAAGGGGCGGCGGGTTGGGGGGGGCGCGGGCGATGGGGTGGGGGGGTGTCGGTTAAGTAAGCCAGGAGTGCGGTTCCCAGGACCCCCCCACCCACACCGTGGCGCTGAGGATGCTGGAAGTTGTAGTCCCAGGGGACATAAGGCACAACGGGAAGGTTGGTTGAGGGGCTTCTGAGCTTCTTTCCTTCCTTCCCTGCTTCCTCCTTCCTTCCCTCCCTCTCTCCCTTCAACCCTCCCTTCCTCCCTGCTCCTTCCTTTCTTATTCCTTCGTTCTTACCTCCCTCCTTTCTTCCTTCCTTCCCCTGCTTCCTCCTCCCTCCCTCCTTCCCTCCCTCCCTTCTTCTTTCCCCTGCTTCCTCCTTCCTTCCTCCCTCCTTCCCTTCTTTCTTCCTTCCCCTGCTTCCTCCTTCCTCTCTCCTTCCCTCCCTCCCTCCCTTCTTCCCTCTCCTTCCTCCTTCCCTCCCTTCAACCCTCCCTCCCTGCTTCCTTTCTTATTCCTTCGTCCTTACCTCCCTCCTTTCTTCCCTTCTTACTTCCTTCCTTTCCTTCCTCCTTCCCCCCTCCCTTCAACTCTCCCTGCTCCTTCTTTTCTTATTCCTTCATCCTTACCTCCCTCCTTTCTTCCCTTCCTTCCTTCCCTGCTTCCTCCTTCCTTCCTTCCTTCCTTCCTTCCTTCCTTCCTTCCTTCCTTCCTTCCTCTTTTCCAAAAGCCTCTTAAAATGCACCCAAAGGCACTAGGGATGATTTCTGTTTCAAGAACACTTCAGGAAGTGCTTTGAAAAGGTTGATTTCTGCTCTTAAACATTTATCTTTTTATGTACCTATTTATTAAATTTATATAGTGCCCATCGCACTAGTGGAGCAACTATTCCTTGGTCCTTAGCAGTTAGTACTATTACTTTTTGAACAATGTCCTCGATTGTGCCCTATCCCTAATTGGAATCTGGATATGCCATAAGAGAAGCAATTCCTGTTTTATACATTCTTACATTGTAATTGTAGCTGGATATGAATTTAATTATTAAATAACTGTAGTTACATACAGAATCTACAACAATGGGACTGACAGATCACTTTCAAATATTAAGGATTTCTTCAGAAAAAAAGCACAATAGTCTCAGAAGTTTCTGGCTGTCATCGATATGTGAAATAGAGTGAAATACATGTCATTTGATAGGCGTCCCGGTGGGGATAATGCATTTTACATGCAATTGCAAGTAGAAAGGAAGGGAATCCTGGCAACAATTCAAAACCTCCACAAGCTAACTCAGTTTATATATAAAATGTATGTTTTTGTTGAGAAAAATATATGTTTTAATGTCGGTGTACTAGTAAGAGCAGGTTTTCTGCAAAGTTGCTGTTTTCCAGTGCAGTGTCTGTAATGCAGCACATTCTAACACAATAACAGTCCCATAATTATGCCTTCTCTTTACTGCAGCTCCTGCCAGCGTTCGCTTTGTCCATAATGACATGGTTGTGCCCGACTTCTCTTACCACCGTCGCGATAGTGTACAAGATAGCACAAAATCCTCCCAAGAAAGCTGTGCAGAGAGAAGAGTCTTCACCTATTTTTTCAGTGGAGCAACCTATTTGCTCGCTGCATACTTCGCCAAGAATACTGTCGTTATGTTCGTCTCCAGCATGAACCCTGCTGCTGATGTCTTGGCACTGGCCAAGATTGAGATCAAGCTGTCCGATATTTCAGAAGGCAGGAATATGGTTTTCCAGTGGAGGGGAAAACCCCTGTTTGTACGTCACAGAACACAGGCAGAGATTGATCAAGTAGCTAAAGTACCTTTGAGCGAATTAAGAGACCCACAGCATGATTTGGATAGGGTGAAGAAACCAGAGTGGTTGGTAGTGCTAGGCATATGTACCCATCTTGGCTGTGTACCAATTGCAGATGCTGGAGATTATGGTGGTTATTACTGCCCCTGCCATGGATCCCATTATGATGCATCTGGCAGAATACGTAAAGGCCCAGCGCCACTGAATCTTGAGGTCCCAGAGCATGACTTTGTTGACGAAGATACACTTGTCGTTGGTTAAGTAGCCTGATTCTCGTCTACGCATTAAGGAAAGAATTGAGCATAAGATATTGCAAGACATTACCGTTGAATTGTGGGACTATTTCGTCAGCTTTAATAAGGCATTAAACTGATGTCCTCTAATAAAGATGTACGCTATCTGTATTTATTCAATCAGTATGATTTTAATGGTGTTTTAGTGATGAACAGTTAAAAAGCTGGGATGCAAAATTGGTGACCACAGATCTAGTCTGCACAGTGGGATGCTCTGAACCATTTCGGCTCCCTGGACCACATACTATATTCAGAACTGATTTTCAGGCGAGTTTCTAATTTTATATTAAAATTTGGACAGAAATACAGTCGGAAGCATTGATTTATAAAGAACTTAATAAGACCATTTGTGCCCAACGACAGATAGCTGTGAAAGACTTACCCTCTTGGCGTTTAAGTTCACGTAGGTTGCAAAGGCATCAAAAGAGCCAGTTTGGTGTGGTGGATAAGTCATTAAGCTAGAAGCCAGAAGGTTGTGAGTTCTACTCCTGACTTAGGCACAAAGCCAGCTGGTGAATTTGGCCAGGTCATTATCAGCTGTAGGAAGAAAGCAAGGCCAGGCACTTCTGAACATCTTGCCAAGAAAATACCATGGACTTTGGTAGGCATCAACACTGATTTAAAGGCTGATGTTTGCACACTCGTAGACACACCATCAACAAGCTATTGCATTTTCCCCCCCAACTGAGATGTCCTTCAATTCATTGAAATTGGAGCCCTTTTCAGGACATAACAATTACTAAATCAGAGTATAGTTGACAACAAAATTTGAGGAATACATTAAAGTCCATGGTTAGACACTGATTCCCAAACTGCTTTTTACCAGTTAGAACTAGTAACTATTCTCATGAACGATTTCTGTTTCCTCCCATAAAATAAAACCTTCAGATCAGGGATAAGAAGAGTAAAGGAACTAAATATATAAATCATTCATAATCATTAACTTTGTTCTGGCTTCATAATAAGCTTATATTGGAGGCATCTTTCATAAACTAATCAGTGCAATCAGTTCTCTGATGACATTTAACAACTTATTTTTTAATATAAATTTAAACTGTTGAAACTATAATAAAAACATGGCTGTCATCCTTTGGAATAGTCCAAACAGGAAGCCATTTATTTTCAAGAGAACTAGGAAAAGTCCTTCTGAGACACATTCTCCATGCCCATTCTTCCTTTTCACTCAAAAAGTACTTATCAGACCAGTATCTAGGCTGTTATCTCTTCCTCTGTTTCCCAAGATTAGTCTCGGACTGGAAGAATGCCTTCTGAAACTTAGAATATGATCTTGGGCTCCATGTTTCCATGGAATCTCCAGGCCTGATGATAAAACTGGGTTTTAAGGACTTCTAGAAGATCAATAGGTTGGGGCCAATCTCACCTTGGAATGATGTTCCAAAGGGCATATGCCATAGCAGATGGATTGGGGGGGGGGCTGTCAGATGAAGCTGCTTTTAGCAGATGGGACTTGCACATCTGGAACTAATTGGATAGGTAAGCATAACCAAGGAGAGAGAGTCCCTCAAATAGCCCCGCCTCATGCGCTCATTCAAAACCAACTGGAACCAGCCTCAGGAAGGAAGGAAACCAGGCACGATACAGAACCACCCACTTTTAGCTTCCAAAACTGGTCCAGAAGAATACCATGATCGATGGTATCAAAGGTCGCCAAGAAGTCAAGCAGGATGAATGCACTGTCCCAATCCTGTCCCCACCACAGGTCTTCCAAAATCATGACCCATGTTTTTTCTGTTGATGCCTTGGCCTCAAAACCTGACAAAAAGGGGTCTGGATAATCTGCTTCATCCAGGATCCTCTGAAGCTGATGAACAACCACCTTCTCAACCACCTTCCATAATGAACAGATGTTATGCAAGCGTGATGGGGTCTAGCAATGCTTCTTCAAGGAAGAATTCACCACTGTGAGAACCCAACTACTGTCACTTCCCAGGTGACTTTAGCTATCCAGGAAACACATGACTCTAATGATCATATGGTCAAGCTCATAGTCATAAGGACCCTATCTGCTTTCTCAGGTCCAACTGGATCCAACTGTTCCTAGATAACAGGATGAGACTATGCCACAGACATCTCTACAGGACTTGTACCAGCAATTTTGTCCAACAGATGCTCTGCAATATATAAGACCCTTAAAGTGATGATGGAACAGATTTAAACCCTGCTGTGTCACATACTCAGTCAAATGTAGGATACTGGTCTGGTTTTATTTTGTTTGCAAATCCATTCGCAGCAGCTTTTAAACTCTTCCCAAATTAGTCCAGGAAGAACAGTTAACTGAAAAACATCTTTTGGCTTTTCTCTTCCTGGATATCGTATTTTGGAGCGACAAATAGATTTCTTTGTACATCTACAAGTTTTATGGTTTAAAAACAAGAAAGAATGAATTTAAAAAGTTGCAATGCAGGAAAATGTATGAAATAATCTTTATGCATTAAAAAAAATCTACTATTCTTTAAAAATGCATGGTGTCTTTTTGAATATGCTAACGTTCTCTCTTGCCTCAGTTTGGTCCAATTTGCTTCAAGTTATCAGTCTGCTGTCCTAACACCATCTGTAATCTCCTTTCTTCTGGGAGATCAGGAAGGTGTTCAGTAGCTGGTTTTTATTCTACGCAACAACAATCCTGTGAGGTAGCTTATGCCAGGATGTACAGTAGTTATTGACCCAGAGAAGACTTCTATTTGTCAAATCCCACTGCAATATCTTAAGCACTATACATTCTACGCTTCATCTGTCTTTTGATTCTAACTAATGACTGTCCTAGCTTTCTGCCCATTCCAGATGAAATTATAGCACTTGCTCATTCATATGTTTTCACAGTTGTGCTTCCTCCTTCATACTTTTTTCCTATAGCTTGGAACAGGTTTAGATGTGTTTTTACTTGTCCACCTTCTGTCATTGTAAACAATCTGCTCTTTCTTCCTATTTATTATCTCCAGACAGTGGTGGGATTCAAATATGTGAACAACTTGTTCTGTGTGGATGCCACTTCTGGAAGTCCATTCTGGACCTGGGCAACAAAAAATTAGCTTACCGGGTTCTGCCGAAGTGGTGCGAACCGGCTGAATTCCCACCACTGGCTCAAGACCAAAGATAAACCTAAATTGAATCTCATATGTTCAGGGGGACCTATAATACACCCAACTCCATGACATTCTTTCTCAGGCAATGTCTGACATCCTAATGATATCCAACTGGTAGCATCTAAATGTCTTGAGTAGTCATCATCTTTACTTACCTCAAATACCTTCACAAGCTCTCCTTTTTCTGGGAAATTTTATCACAGTTCTCTTGGTTCCTCGGTTGGAACTACACACCCTTGTACATAACTCAGATAACTGTATGATTTTCTGAGTGGCCTGGTTGTTGGAGAATCATGGCCTCAGCCCATAGGGAGGGCTTTACATTAGGAGGGCTAAGAAAAGGTCAGAAGAACGTGAGTCGTAAAGTCCTGCTAGGTGTTGATTTGGGAGAAGGGCCTATCAACTCACCTCTGCGGCCCTTTTCATAGGTTGTCTGCCTGAATGGAGAAGAGGCAATTGCTTCCAGTGTGAACTTCATGTCATTTCCAGATTGCATGGCTGAGGTCATTAAAGGTCAAAGCTCCAGATGCCATTTATCTTCCTTTCCTATCTCATTTCCCAGGCAAATAGCCTTCCGATTATTTCAATAGGTCACCCACTCAGCGATAGAGATCCATTTCATTAACTTTTCTCGTTGAAGTGAGTGGCACTTCATAAGGTTCTCGGCTGCGAGGACATTTGTTAAGCCTTCTGCCCTTCACCTTTCCCTCTCTCGACATCCTAGCCGGAAGTACAAAGTAGGAAAACGTTGGCAAATGCCAAAACATGCTCAGTAAATGAAACCCAGAGAGAAATCTCCTTTCAAAGCAGGATTTCAGGAGAAATTTCACCACTCGGCTACATAAATACGAGGAACGCATTCAAGACCTGACAAGCTTATGATTTGCCTTATGATTACTTGGTCTTGTCCAATTTACAGATAGGCAGCCATTATAAAACATTGGTCATTAGAACAATAAATGTTTGCGATCATTGTTTTCCACACCATGGCTAGGTGCTTTCTGTTTATTAATTACTGCCTTTCACCTCTTGCTGGTTAATAAACACAATTTATGGGGAATGGTCTCTGTTACCTGCTCTTCTGCTGATGGGTTTTTTTTTCACCTCTCTGGATCCCTTGGGACTGGAGTGGCACAGAATTCCAATCACGAGGAACAATAAGCAAGGGACATCAATCTTCTTTTCTGCTACTGAAGTTTAGCCTCTGGTCAGTCACTGTGTGAAACTGGATGCTGCTCTTGAATCATTTCAACAGAGCTCTGAAGTTGTTAGATTGTGGCTTGCTTATTAAGTTAAAGCAGAGGTGCTGCAAAATAGCAGCCACTTTATGAAGCTTCACCATTTTGCTACCTGGACTCCCAAAGGATGCTTAAGGTACATCCAATAATTCTCTGAAATTTGGTTTTTTTTACAGAGGATGAACTAGCCTTGAGGAAATTTATTATGCTTTCTTCAGGATTCTAATGAACCTTAGCTTTTCCCTGGAATACTATTTGAATGACCCGTGTTTTGGAGAATTACCACCTTAAGAGAGATCAGGCCATTACCTTAATTAGGGGACTGGAAGCTAAACCATATGATACATGGCTGGAACAAAGTATGTCTAGTCTGATGGAATTGGGTATGCCTAGTTTAATGAAGAAAAAGACAACGGGGACATGATAGCAGCCTTCCAGTATCTCAGGGGCTGCCACAAAGAAGAGGGAGTCAAGCTATTCTCCAAAGCGCCTGAAGGCAGGACAAGAAGCCACGGATGGAAACTCATCAAGGAGAGAAGCAACCTGGAACTAAGGAGAAACTTCCTGACAGTGGGAACAATTAACCAGTGGAACAACCTGCCTCCAGAAGCCGTGAATGCTCCAACACTGAAAGTCTTTAAGAAGAGACTGGACAGCCATTTGTCTGAAATGGTATAGGGTTTCCTGCTGAGCAGGGGGTTGGACTAGATGACCTCCAAGGTCCCTTCCAACATTACCATCACCGCCACCATCTTCTTCATCATCATCATCATCATCATCATTATTATCGCGTAGATAATGGTATAGGTCTGAAATGGTAGAGGGTTTCCTTCCTGAGCAGGGAGTTGGACTAGATGACCTCCAAGGTCCCTTCCAATATTATTATTATTATTAATAATAATAATAATAATAATAATAATAATAATGAGGAGGAGGAGGAGGAGGAGGGGTGATAAAATAGTCTTCCAATATTTGAGAGAATTATTCTCCAAAGTACTTGAGAGCAAGACAGGAAGTAATGGATGGAAACTTATCAAAGAGGAATCCAACCTAGAATTAAGGAGAAATTTCCTGACAGAACAATCAGTGGAACAGTTTGCCTTCGAAGTTGTGGGGGCTCCATCACTGGAGGTCTTTAAGGAGAGGGCAACCATGCCTGGACTGGTATAGGGCCTCTTGCTTAGCCAGAGGGGTTGGACTAGAAGCCCTCCGAAGTCCCTTCCAACTCTGCTCTTCTGTATTCTGTCTGTAACGTTTGAACTGTCAGTAATTCTCCGAGGATATTTTGCCTTGAAGTCTTTGAGCCCTGGCAGGAAAAATGATTTTGACAATGGGTTGTGGGTTTTTTTCCCCCCCATCCCGTTTTCCATCTGTTCAGTTTTCTCCTCCTTTTTCTTTGAGAACATGTGACATCAATCTTCATTATTCTCCATTCATGTTTTATTTAGAACAAGATTAGCTTGTCATTCACTTGTCTTCAGTCACTGCTGTCCTGAAAAGCGCCTTTCGGTGTAACTTCAGCCACACATACAGTATCAGGAGAAGGTTTCTGCTAGAGTACCATAAGCTGCTAAGATGTTCATTCTTTGGAATATTGATTATTACCTTATATCAACTTCTCTACAGTGTGCCCCTTAATTATACATATGCCATCCTCTAATCTTCTTCAATTTATCACGCTACCGTTTTACTCTCAGACCTTTAATGCATTCCAAAATTCAAATGTTGAGACGATAGACAATGAAAACAACTCACAAGAAGATGTTGAATTTCAAGCATGGAATGGGATAACCCCCCCCCTTCCCCAAATTATCTGGCTTTTTAGCTCACTTTTAGTGTATGAGCAACTACAATTTAAGGATCCATTGGACACCTATTATTAAGTCAAATCTTTCCTCTATTACAGGGGTTCCCAACCAGGGGTGAGAGACAATATTCCAGGGGGTGCAAAAACTTGGGTTTTCAAAATGATAGTGTACATGCATAAGTCGTTGCCGTTATTTTGAACTTTTGTAAGGGGTGCGAGAATATATCAGAAGCATTTTAGGGGTGCGGTGTATAGAAAAGGTTGGAAGCTGCTGGTCTATTAAGACTGTGCCCTTTTTTCTCTTTATATGCGTCTCTGCTAAATTTTATTTTGTTATTTCCAGCCCATTTCTCTGAATCTTCTTCTAAAATATCCCAAATATTCCCCACTCCAGTTTGTTGATTTCTTGGACTGGTCTTCCTTCCTTCCTTCCCTCCTTCCTTCCTTCCTTCCTTCCTTCCTTCCTTCCTTCCTTCCTTCCTTCCTTCCTTCCTCCCTCCCTCCCTCCCTCCCTCCCTCCCTCCCTCTCTCCCTCCCTCATTGCCCCCTTCTTCATTTTATTTGTATATGTGTGGATCAATGTCTGATAAATAGTTGATCTATACGGGCTTACTGTAATAAACCCAGGCTCATAATTAAAAGCATCGGATCGTCAAAAAAAAAAAAAAAATACAGGTACAAGTAGGAAATCAGGACCAAGATGTACAATTACATTGTATTTTCCCACACATACTTGATGGATTCTGATTAATATCTTTTTATGCCTTGTGTTTACTTCCAAATAAGCTTGTTTATTTTTCAGAGTAATTATCTGTTAACTTCAGCCTTGAAATTCTACCAATGATTTCTAAAACATTTTTAAAAAATGCTTTAGTTTAGGCAAGTTTAAATTACAGAAAATAATTTTCTGTGATTTGTAGTGTCTCCCTTCAAGGGGAACAGGAGAAGGAAATTCTTTTAATACAGTTTTTAATGCTAAAGCAACATCTCCCCTTTCTTTAAAGTATGCTGTGTTAGCTGATTATAATAAAAGCCAAGTGTTGTACATTTCAGACTGTAATCATGTAGTTCCTGATAATAATAAGGCCTGACCATTCACAACACATAATTCCACATCAAATCTAATTGACAATCAAATTTCCTGAATACCAGTAGAATGCATCATGGCCAATGCTGCAATAATGAAAAGTAAAATGAAATAATCTCCACAGTGCCATCCAAATTTTGCATTATCAATAAATCTTTCTTGCCTGATCTGGTCATATCTGTCCATTGCTAGCGGATGAGTCTTGGACAAAGGCTAATTAAATTGATGACTGCATAGAAAATAAGATAATCAACATTTGTTTTCTCTGCATCAAATGTGCCAGCCACTGAGTTTACTGCTTCACATGCTGTGTCCAGCATTTAGTAAAAGAACAACAGACTATCCTCTTTTTTTTAATAAAAAAAAACCCCAAGTGTATATCCATGATTCCAGTCACTTGTGTGCATGTATTTGATTATGTGTGGGTAATTTGCAAAAGCATTCCTTCAGATAAGCTGTACCGGTCTGATAATGAAGGAAGTCTGAATTTTGGAACTCTAATCACTGCAAAGAAACCCTGGAAACATTTCTTTAGTCATGGCATCAGAACAGCAAGCACTGTGAAGTGTATTTACAAAATGCAGAGGAGCCTCAAAAGTATCAAAGAAAAGAATTAAAAGCCTCAAAACAATGAAAAAGAATTAAAAGGCTCAAAAGTAACGAAGAGAAGAACTAGGGGTACATGAGGGGCGCCTTAGAGAAGAGAAGGTTGACTTATTCTTCAAAGCTCCTGAGGGCAGGAAAAGAAGCAATGGGTGGAAGACCCTTAAAGAGAGATCCAATCTGGAATGAAGGAGAAATTTCCCGACAGTGAGAACAATTAATCAATGGAGTTGTGGAGGTTTTCAAGAAAAGATTGGACATCCGTTTGTTCAGGATGATAGAAGGACTCCTGGAATGGATAGAGGATTGGACTAGAAGACCTTCAAGACCCCTTCCAGTTCTATTCTATTCTATTCTATTCTATTCTATTCTATTCTATTCTATTCTATTCTATTCTATTCTATTCTCATTTCACTTATTCTATTCTATTCTGTTCTGTCCTGTCCTGTCCTGTCCTATCCTATCCTATCCTATTATCCGTTCCACTCCACTCCACTCCACTTCACTCCACTCCACTCCACTCCACTCCACTCTATTCTATTCTATTCTATTCTATTCTATTCTATTCTATTCTATTCTATTCTATTCTATTCTATTCTATTCTATTCTATTTTCTGTTCCTTTTACTATGACACCAAACAAGCAAAATTTGTGGAATCAATGAAAATCCTAAAATACGGTGACAATCATGTAAGTCATCCAAACTTGACATTAGAACTCTTTCTGGGTTAGAATAAAAGGGAGATGGGGATGAGGCAGACAATCTCCAAAAAAGAAACAAAATGAGAAACAAAGGAGATTTCATCTAACCCTGGAACAATGGAAAAATGAACTGATGGCCACAAACTGGAGGGATGTGTGTATGTGTGGGAGGAGGAGTTTATTGTTTGAAATAATTTTACAGATTTATGGTAGACACCATGTGATACACTAGCAGTTGCGCATTGACATTTTTTTTTGCACGGTTGGGCTCCCTTTCACACTATGGCATGTGATCTCCATATGTTCAGCTGAAGTTCTGGCCTGATGCAATTTACGCTTCCATGTTGATTCAGAACTCTGCAAATTTCCAGTTGCCCACAAATGACCTTGTGTCAATGGGGCAGTTGATCTTTCTCTCTTGAAAGTGGTTTAAATGTCAGTGCTTCATTCAACATTTTAACAGAGATTACCCCTCTCTGATGGTAGTATTTGAAGAAGTGAATAATTCAACATCTTGTCTTTTGCCCCTTTGTCATAAAGAGCTGTCATGTGGAAATTTCACAGTGATTACAGAAAGATGGATTGCTCACTTGCTTACAAACATCACATGATGACACATATTTAAATAATTAAATGAATATAATTCACAACATGTATATATTCTTCATCTAGAGAATAGCTGAGATAAAAATATCCATGCACCCTGACATAATTGAATGTTAGAATGCACCAATATGGGCTAATGCAATGATGACCTATTTGCTCCTAATCGCAGCTTCCAAACACGAGTAGTAATAGCATCAAATTCATGCGGTTGTTGTTGTTAGTTGTGAAGTTGTGTCTGACCCATTGCAACCCCATGGACAACGTTCCTCCACGCCTTTCTGTCCTCTACCATCTTCTGGAGTCCATTTAAACTCACGCCTACTGCTTCAGTGACTCCATCCAGCCACCTCATTCTCTGTCGTCCCGTTCTTCTCTTGTCCTCCATCTTTCCCAGCATCAGGCTCTTCTCCAGTGAGTCCTTTCTTCTCATTAAGTGGCCAAAGTACTTGAGTTTCAACTTCAGGATCTGGCCTAAAGAGCAGTCGGGGGTTGATCTCCTCCAGGACTGACTGGTTGGATCACCTTGCAGTCCAGGGGACTCGCAGGACTGCATAGTTCAAAGGCCTCAATTCTTTGGCGCTCAGCCTTTCTTATGGTCCAACTTTCACAGCCATACATTGTGACTGGGAAAACCATGGCCTTGACTATACACACTTTTATTGGCAGGGTGATGTCTCTGCTTTTTAGTATGTTGTCTAGATTTGCATAGCTTTCCTCCCCAGGAGCAAGCATCTTTTAATTTCTTGGCTGCAGTCCCCATCTGTGGTGATCTTGGAGCCCAGGAAGATAAAATCTGTCACTACCTCCATTTCTTCCCCATATGTTTGCCAGGAACTGAGAGCGACGGATGCCATGATCTTGGTTTTCTTAATATTGAGGTTTTTTGCACTCTCCTTCTTCACCCGCATCAAGAGGCTTTTTAGTTCCTCTTCACTTTCTGCCATTAGAGTGGTATCATCTGCATACAGTATCTTAGGTTGTTGATATTTCTCTCGGCAATCTTAATTCCAACTTTTGATTCATCTAGCCTATCTCATGTTGTGCTCTGCATATAACTTAAGTATTCCTTAAAATCCCAGGACCAACTTCCATAAGTAAAAAAGAGATAAAGATAACAGCAGTGAAGGATTAACAGTCTTTTATATCCCTGCATATTATTAAGGAAAACGCACAATTATCATCTGAACGGATGTTCTTTCTCCTGCTGAAAAAAACGATCCATTGCCTTGCCTTGTGTCTTCACTTCCTCTCTGCCATTTTTTCTCCAGCTTGCTTTCCTCAAGCAAATATATGATACGAAGCAGAAAGCACTTGTCTTGACCAATGGGAGAACTTTAGAGACTTTGTTTGCTTATTTAAAGGGATTCCGTAACTGACTCAAGGGCAGCATACACCCTCTCATTTTGTAAGTAGGGTTAACGCAAGATACTATCTGTAGACAGTATCTATAATAAGCTTGATGCAAACACAGTTCTGTGCCAGAGATAAATAAAAGAACAATGCTGTGATCCAGCCCTTCCTGTCTTCCAAATTTAGAGGGAGCAGTTCATATTTCTACCCCTAATACCTGCTGAAAATCTCAGATTTGGATGGTCTTTTTAAAGCCTAGGGAGGGAGGGAGGGAGGGAGGAGGCCCACTTCCAGCAACGTGTGCGGCAAAGCATACAAGATATTGAAAAAGACAAGCCAGTTTGGTTCCAGTGGATAAGGCTTCTGGCTAGAAACCAGGAGACGGTGAATTCTAGTTTTGCCTTAGGTGTGAAAGCCAGTTGGATGACTTTGGGTCAATCAGCAGGAGACGGTGTGATCTAATCCCACTTTAGGTGTGAAATCTGGCTGGGTGACCTTGGCTCTGTCACTCTCAGCCCAACTCACCTCACAGGGCTGGTGTGAGAAAAATAGGAGGAGAAAGGAATATTAGGAATCTTCCCCCCCCCTTGGGTTACTTATAAAGTAATAAAGATGGGATTTAAAACATTTTTGTTGTTATTGTTAGTTGTGAAGTCGCGTCCAACCCATCGTGACCCCATGGACAATGTTCCTCCAGGCCTTCCTGTCCTCTACCATCTTCTGGAGTCCATTTAAGCTCATGCCTATTGCTTCGGTGACTCCGTCCAGCCATCTCATTCTCTGTTGTCCCCTTCTTCTCTCGCCCTCAATCTTTCCCAGCATCAGGCTCTTCTCCAGTGAGTCCTTCCTTCTCATTAAGTTGCCAAAGTACTTGAGTTTCAACTTCAGGATTGGGCCTTCTAAAGAGCAGTCGGGGTTGATTGCTTCTAGGACTGACTAGTTTGATCGCCTTGCAGTCCAAGGGACTCGCAGGAGTCTTCTCCAGCATCAGAGTTCAATAGCCTCCATTCTTCATCGCTCAGCCTTTAAAAAGGATGTGGGAAGCCCTGTCCTACAGCGATGTCATTCCACAAGTCCCTCTTTTACATGCCTGGTCCCGATGCTGCTGCAGACTGAGTCTTGAACAGTGTCATCACTGCATTTGCTCAGACAGATAGTCTATTGTCTGCTGGCAAAAAACAGGTCAGCCATCTTGTTCCCTGCTTTCTAACAACAATCAGACTGGCTAACTTGTTTTCCTGACACTGATTGCCAATTAACAGCCAAGAACAGACAGGCTGCTGGCTTTTTTTTTTTGGTCTGGAATAATTAAACCATCATTTATTTATTTTTCAGATTGGAATAGAAAAACAGAAATCTCGGGATCAAGTGATGTCAGCTGATGTCAGGCGCGAAAGACCAGATCCACACACGAAGGTAGAATTAAACTATTTTATGGCTTAAAAAGCCTATGCACTAGTATAGGGGTGTCAAACTGCCGGCCCGCGGGCTGGATGCATCATAGCAAAACCGTGCCCACCCCATTGCCGGCAATGGCAAAAAAAAGTTGTGATATGTCACGACACGTCACGTGATGTCGCGAATTTGACACCCCTGCACTAGAATCTTTTCGACTAATGGTTAGCACCTGCTTGGAATTAGGTAAGGGTCCATGGAATTCAAGGGAGATTAGACTTAAACTGCTTGTGGCTATATAGGGATTCTAGGCTGAGCCCTCTTTTGACTCCTCCCTCAGGTTCTGCCACTCCTTTCCCTACCATTGACTTCACTATCTCTAGGGATTTGTGAACAGGCTGTTTGCATCAACAGGACCTGAAGTAAGCTCCTTCTACACGAATCTTTTTTTTTCCTTTTTGCCTTACTGTTTATCCTGATTGCTCAAGGTCCATCATCCTCTCTGTTCTCCTTTTCTTTTAGATTCCGTTCACCTTCCTGAAAGTGCTATAAAGATAGCAGAAAGGCAAACCTTGTGTCAGAGACAATGTGTAACCAAGAAAGGGAAGGCAGGATGTGGAACACAATGTACTCTGTCACTGACAGACCCTAAGGAACCTCTGTGGAGCAATGCATCTATCACGGTAAATGCATATTGTTTATCCATTACGGTACACTTTCTTTGGTGTTGCATGATAAAAATCACTTTCCACCAGCCAAGTTAGTGCCAAGAGCTTCACATTACTTGTGGGGGAGGAAACAGGGGCGAGGGAAGAAAATACCAAATCATAAATTATGTCTGAGAAACCCAGATGAATAATAAGTCCATTTTGTTAAAAACAAGGGATTAAAAATAAAGGTTGTTAAATTAAGGGAAGTGGGAAAGCGGTGTGAAGAGCTATAATAATTCAGCAAAAAAATAAATAAATAACACAATAGGCAGGTTTTTCTTTGCCCAACGGAGGCAGATCAAAGAAATGCCAACAAGGTATCTCGGCCAACGGAGCTACTGGAGAAAGCATCAGAAAAGACCTTTTGTGCTTTTCTAGCTCTCTGAATTAGAGTCACAAGTCAGGAAGGAAAAGCTTTGATCACCTGTTTTGTTACACATCCCAGATTGATCATTGTTCTGTCAGGAAGGACATCTTTTCCAGGGTGTGTTAGGGATGGGAAAGACGCCCATCTGAAACCCTGAAGGGCCACAGTCAATAAGGATAGATCAGGGAGTGAGCAACCTCTAGCTGAAGGGATGATGGCAGCCCTTGGCCCAGTTTTGAATATCCGTGGAGTCTGTTTCAGCCAGTTGGCAGAAATAGCCATGTTTAGGCACTGGAAGAAGCTGGAAGAAGATAGGAGGAGGAGGAGGAGGAGGAGGAGGAGGAGGATATATTAAAGAATATATTAAATTGATTCTCTAAATATAAGCTGTAGCTATATTAACAAATGCAGTGAATTATGAGAAACAGTGAGGAGTATAATTAAAGCAATGACCTCTGTCTTCTACAAAGTTATTAACTTATAACCACAAATGAACCCAAAATTTCCATTGCTAAGGAAGACATCTGTTAAGTGAGTTTTGCCCCATTTTACAAACTTTCTTGCCACTGTTGTTAAGCGAATCGCTGCAAATTGTTAAATTAGTAACACCGTGAAGAGAATCTGGCTTCCCCATTGAAGGTTGCAACATGACTCCTGGGACGCTGCAACTGTCTAAGTACATGCCAGTTGCCAAGTGTCTGAATTCTGATCACATGACCAGGGGATCCCGCAATGGTCATAAGTGTGAAAAAATGGGGAAAAGTCCCTCTTTTAGTGGCTCTGAACACTCACTAAATGCATGGTTGAAGACCACCTGTAAAATGCCTCTCCATAGGAAACTTCAAGGAAGAACTGTCTATTTCTGATAGCATCCTTAAAGGTGTAGGGTAGCCTAGTCAAAGATCGGAGGGAATATAAGCCTATTTATTTATCGTACTTTCATACCACCCAGTGACAGATAGTTAGGCATTTTGAAAGGTTTGGGTTCCATCTCCAAGCCTATGACTGAACAATGCCACACTTAAGTTTTGTTTTCTTGGTTCCGTGTCTCTTCTTGCGGAACACAATTGCACTTAATCGCTTTTTAAAATAAGACGATAATTATCTCCATGTCAAATTATCCGCTTCTCAATGTGGGGGCTATTGGTGTAAAGTTTCCACCCATCCACCCCCCCTACTCGTCTTTAAAGTGGTGCAGTGATCTTCACATCATTTCTCCGTAAACACTGGGCTGTGATAAGAGTGTTTTTTTCCTCCTTCTTTTTCTTTCTTAACTAAGATTGGAAGGCAATTTATTTTACATAGCTTCGCATAATAAAGTGGCATTTAGATAACTCATTCAAAGGGCAGATAGCAATTCTCTTCAGACTTCATTAAACCATTCTTTTCATGCTGAATTAATGTGTCAAATATATTTGGAACAACAAACTGAATTATTCCTTTTTGTGCCTGGAAAAAAAAATAAAATGATAGAAACTGGGTTGCCTTGATTTTTATCAATTAGCTTTGTATTGAAAATCGGTTAATAGCCTCATTCAGCTCATTTCCGTGGGGCTTCCCTTTGCTGTAAAAGAGCGCAATTTTTTTCCTACATTTGCTTCTGATCTATCGACAAAAGGATGAAATTTTAGCAGAGATGGTTTAGAGAGGGCCACGTAGCTTGTTGATTTGATCCTGATGTCTTTATTCTTTAAACCTGAAACATCTACGACTTTTAAGTGTGAAAAGGCAAATCCACACGGATTGCTACAGCAGAGATCGGCATTCATCTGAAAAAGAACACAAAAAAGGCACTGAAAAATCACCTGTCGACTTCTGTAGAAGAAAATTCGGGAGATAATGAAATTGAGACATAGTGAATTACAGGTAGTCCTCGTTTTACAGCAGTTCATGTAGTGACTGTGTCAGAATCCAATTATATTTCATTTCTATCTACCTACTCTGATGAAAAACCAGTTCTTACTCTATTCTGGATTCTGTCATACTACGAAAAGGGAGGAGGGAAAGCATGGGGGGTTTATGACTCTCACTTCCTTCATTAACTACAAAGTGACCGTTTGTGGATTCTCATTGAGGGAACTAACCATAACAATGTGGCCATCGCCTTTCATCTCACTCCCCTTTGCCAGCAGTGAGGAAAAGGGGGTGGGAAATACAACACCTTGGATCTGGGAAAAGAGGACGAGTGATCGTGCCGACGGAGCGGACTGACGGATTGAATCGCCCGGAAGAACTGTGGGTGGGGGCTGCTTGGAAACACTTTAAAACATTGAATGGTGGGAGAGGATCCCCCAGATCCTGTCTAGCATGCCTGCAATCAGCTTCTCTTAATAAAGATCCCTGTTGGAAGAGACATTCCAAGAGTTCTGTCTTCTTAAGATGTAAAATTGAGGTGCCTTACAGACTGTTCAAGGTTACCACGACACTGAAAAAAAATGACTTATGACCGCTTTTCACACTTAACGACCTTTGTGGCAGCCCCATGACCATGTGATCAAAAGTCAAATGTGTGGCAACTGGTTCATATTTATGACGGTTGCTATGTCCTGAGGTTAGGAGATCTCCTTTTCGTGATTTTCTGACAAGCAAAGTCAGAGGGGAAGCCAAGTTCACTTAACACCCGTGTTACTAACTTATCAACTGCAGTGATTGACTTAACAACTGTAGCAAGGGAAGCTGTAAAGTGGGGCAAAGCTCACTTAACAAATGTCTCACTTAACTACAGAAATTTTCTGGGCTCAATTGTGGTCATAAGTCGAGGACTACCTGTATGTGCCTCCTTGTATCCTGCAGGGAGTCCTCAGCTTACAGCCATTTTATTTCATGGATGTTCAAACTTATAATGAGGCTGAAATAAGTTACTTACGACTTATGGCCATTGCAAAATCCCTGAGGGTCACGTGATCAAAATTCAGATGCTTGGCAATCAACCTGTATTTGTGGTGGTTAAAGCATCCCTTGATCAGATTTTGGGAGGACAGCATCCCCCCCCCAAAAAAAGAAAGAAATATTTTGGGGGAATATTAAAAAGGCAGAATATTATATTTTCCCAAAGGGTCTTAAAAGGCAGAAAAGCAGGCCCAGTTTTCTTAACAGCCCCAGGCAGAGGCCAGGTCTGTAGACATGCAGATTTGATAATCCTATTCAGAAAGGTAGGAACCAGGAAGCTAGAAGCTGATGAGATTTATAAGACAAAGACCCCTAAAATCTACACACCCCACCCAAACTTTAAAGGTAATGACCTTTAGGACATAAAAGGATTAACACACCACAATCGGAATACCAAAAGGACATGCTCAAAAGGGGGAGGGTCAAAGTTCATGCCACAGGAACAGGAAGCAACCTCAAGAGCCCCAGAAGGTATAAAAACCCACCACTCCCAGCTACATGTGATCAGCTTTCCCAGAGCCATATTTCTGTCTGGCTCTGCTCTTCAATAAACTACAACCTTCTTTCTAAAGCAGTCTCCATTTTGTTTTTTCCCAGCTTGGACTGGACCCTGATGAAGACTTTTCTTTCAATGAGATGTTCGCCATTTACAACCTTCCTAAGAGACTTCTGACAAGCAAAGCCAATGGGGGAAGTCAGATTTCCTTAAGGATTGCTCTATTTGCTTAATGACCCTGGATTGTGGCTGTAAGTTGAGGATTACCTGTATGTTAATGTCCAAAGACACATATCTTGCTTTTCCACAAAGTTTTGGAGGCAACTCCAAGAGCATGTTGAACCAAAAGCAAAAGGTCATAGGGTTTTCTGATTGAGCAGGAGGTTGGACTAGAACAGTGATGGCGAACCTTTTAGAGACCGAGTGCCCAAAAACTGGCCCCGCCCCCACTCCACCCCCTGCCCCACTCCTGCTCCATCCCCCACCCCGCCTGCCTGCAGGGCCACTCACCGCCTCCAGGGCCCGCCGCAGATCGCCCAGGCAGCCCAACAGCGCTATGGCGGTCACACCCTCTGCCCGCACCCTGCAGCATCAACTGTGCACAATGGTGTGTGAGGGCAGAGTCTTGTCTACGTTGCCTGGCTGACATGTCCTTGGCTGCGCTGCTCTGCGTGGACCACACTCAGGGGCGACTCTCCTTCAGGGAGGCTGCTGGAAAGGAGGGGGTCGCAGGGGGAGGCGAGGCTGGGGCAACAGCACAGGTGCCCACAGAGAGGGCTCCAAATGCCGCCTCTGGCACCCGTGCCATAAGTTCGCCACCATTGGACTAGAAGGTCCCTCCCAACTCTATTATTCTATTACTCTGTCAGCATCTCCAAATAACAGTACCAATCTGTAATTTTTAAGGTAACCAAAAATAAAATTGACTAAATATAAAGAGGAACCAGGCAAAAACATGCAATTAACTTAATGTAATTATATTGTTGAAAGTACATTGACTAAAGTGAGTTTTGACCCTGAGACATCTACTTTTGGGATACTGCCTGCTAAACAGCAGTCAAAGGAGAACAACAGCCACGGGCTAATGGGATGGCCTTGAACAAAAAAGTTATTTTTCTTTGAAAGCAGAAAGTGGGAATTCAAAAGCAAGAACTAGGATCCAAACGCAGGAAGCAGGACTCAAAGCAAGGAAATGACCGAGTTCCTATTTTTCATGCATCCCATGCTTTCTATGTGCTCTTAGCTAAGCCTGCCGCATCCATGAATGTATAGTTTTTCCACATTTCAAGAATGCATAGCAACATTTTCCAGAAACGCCTCTGCGAAATACTTAGATCAGGAGGTGGCATCCCATCCTCTGCTCTGTCCTTGACTTGCTCCATCATGCATTTTCACAAGGTCTAAAAAAATGGAAACTCAAGACCAGTGCAAATCTTTCTCCGCCTTGTCAAGCAAATCAGCAAAGGAACTCTTCCAGAACACGGGACTCTGATGAGATGCTAATTGAAGAAGAGCAATAAAATGATCTGGCTGGCTCATTAGAATAAGTTCTCCCGTGGATGCTGTCAAAGGTCATATATGTCAGAGATAGAAAGAAAAAGGTCAGAATGCTAGAAACAATCTAAAGGGTCCAGTAAACAAGGTGTGAAGCATCATCATTTAGCAAAGCGAGCCAGATCAACCCCTCATTTCCACAAGACTTTGAAGCCTGCATGGCCTGTCGGAAAATAATTATTTGTGTAAATGTGTGCACAATTTGGAGGGTCATTTTTTAATACAGTTTCACTCTCTGAGGGATCCAAATGTCATTTTGTCTAGCAATGAGCTTTCATTTGGCCATGTCATATGCATATGATTTTCTTTGATTGCCCATTTCGACATAATCAGTTTTTATTACCATCATCAGCTTATTATTTCTTGGAAAGAAACTGCGCTAAACTGGATTTTGTGAAAAATGCACCCGTTTCAAAGAACAGCAGACCTGTTATCCTTCCTTCCTTCCTTCCTTCCTTCCTTCCTTCCTTCCTTCCTTCCTTCCTTCCTTCCTTCCTTCCTTCCTTCCTTCCTTCCTTCCCTTCCTTCCTCCCTCCCTCCCTCCCTATTCTTTTAATTTCCTCCTTGCTTCCTATTTTGTTATCCCTTTCCTTTTGGCTGACTCTCCTGTTCCTTCTTTCATTTGTTCCTTTTTCCTTTTTTTTTAGTCTCTATCCCCATCCTTCTTTGATTTCTATTTCCTTCCCCCTTCTTCTTTCCTTCCTTCCTTCCTTCCTTGCTTCCTTCCTTCCTTCCTTCCTTCCTTCCTTCCTTCCTTCCTTCCTTCCTTCCCTCCCTCCTTCCTTCCTTCCTTCCTAGAAATGGTGAGTTGGATGCAACTGATACACTACAACGTTCTGAATCCTGCAGTAGAAAGAACACTTGCTCTGGATTAACGGAAATACAGGACACTGAGTAAAGAGGTTAAGGCAGATTTAGGTGGAAAGTTAAGAGAAAAATCCTAATAACTGCAGCTCATCAGTAGAATAAATCAAGGAGAGAAAGAGTGAACACCCTTTCACTGGAAATGTTCAAGCAGAAAATGGACAATCAAGGAAATGCACAGTCCAGGAAATGGACAATATCTATCTGGGGGAAGGTTAATTTGGATTTCTGCCAATGTTGGATTTGACTTAAATGATTCCTCCACATACTATTCATCCTCACCTACTCGATGAAAATATCCTTTAGGATATTATTTTGCCAGATGTGTTCTTTGGTTCCTGTTTTATTCTAGAAACATTTGGATTGCTGTTTTTTCTTGGGGAAAAGTGCCCATTCACCCACCTTCCCTGATACACGCACAAATCTCTGTAAATAAGGATGGCCTTGTGTTATCCTGACTAGACAATTTTAAATCCCTCTATACCTAGGATCAGCTCTCATGTAAGCTCACACATACAGTAAGTGATATCAACTGATTTTTCTTGCTTTTTCCCCGTTAACAGAGCACAACTGAGCTGACATTTGATAGTGAGAAAGCTATTACATGCCAGAAACTTGCTCTGATATATTTACCAGGGGGTCCCTTTCTCTGGTTTCCATAGGTCAGGTGGGGGAAGCTGATACTGTACAGTGTTAGGAAAGGAGATAACCTTTTGTAGTGTTTTATATCAGACTTATTAATACCTTATTAAATTGTGACGTCCTTCGATTTTTCTCTGTCACCTCCAAGACGTGGTGACTAGAGAAATGTTCACCTTAGAATGTCTACGGAGATTATCAATCATCCAGAACATCGTTGTCCCAAAAGTGCTTTTCCAAAAGGCATCTGGCCTGTTTTGTTTCTGTTTTCCTTGAAATGGTTTCTCTTCTTTATCCAAGAAGCTTCTTCAGTTCTTCAGAATGTGAGAACAGCCACCCTCAAGTAGAACATCCTGGAAATGTTGGAGTACAGTTCCCATCCTCCCCAGCCATGGGTGGTGATGGCCATTGCTAGCCAAGACAGCTGAAGGTTGCTCCTTGAGCTGATAGGGCTAAGTTCACATGTTGCACGGAGGCAGAATTTTGAAAGCCCGTTGGCCTTTTTGGGGAAAAGCACTTTTGGGTTTATCCCAGAAACTTCTATCTCAACTCTCTTGTCCCATCTGCCTCTATTATCTTTCTTTCTGGGAAACAAGCTGTCAAGTCCAGTTCAGCAGAGGTTATCTTCAGCAGATGGACCACTATTCTTGGTCCCGTTGGTGCTCTTCTTAGAAATCAAGTCCATTAAAGCTCTCCATTGCATTCAAAGCAAGACAAATGCAATGAAGTGGGGGGGGGGGGAATGACCTGCTAAAATTGTTTTAAGAAGCCCCGCCTCTTTCCCCCAAACCCCCAACCCTTCAGTTAATTAACCCAACAATTATTAGGAAAGAAAAAAAAAGGAAAAGTGAAACAAAGTTCCTCCTCAAATAGGACCACATCTTGTGGTTAGATGGACTCAAGCATTTTATTTATTTATTTATTTATTTATTTATTTATTTATTAATAACATTTATATGCCGCCCAATCCCTAGGGACTCAGGGCGGCGTACAAAATTAAAACAATAAATATAACAATAAAACAATAAAATAAGTGCATTCACACAGCGTGTCCCAATCGTATCCCCCCCCCCGGGGAGATCAACCCCAGGCCTGCTGGAACAGGAGAGTTTTAATGGCTTTGTTAAAGGCCGGCAAGGTGGGAGTAGTTCGAATCTCGGGGGGAAGTTGATTCCACCAGGTCGGAGCCACCATAGAAAAGGCCCTTCCCCAAGGGCCTGCCGGCCGACATTGTCTGGCCGACGGGACCTGAAGGAGGCCCAATCTGTGGGACCTCACCGGTCTCTGGGAACTATGCGGCAGTATGCGGTCCAGTAAGTAAATTTTGGATTTGTTGAGAGGGAGGGCCAACAACACAAAACTTCTGGGCTCTTTGCTCAATTTCCCAATTTCCTAGGATTTCCAGGTCACCAGTCCTGAACAGTCAGACCCCCGTTGATCTTTTTTTAAAAAAAAAAAAATCAGGCAAGGCCAGCTAAATGCCATCTGGGCATACAGTTTTGCTTTTAATGAGCACAGTCCTCAACAACATTCTCTGCTTAGGGTTGCTAGGGAGCAGAAGAGTCAAATTAATTTAATGTTCAAGGCAACAACAAGAACTCTAATTGTAATATGGCATTAGGTAAGTTCAGCTATGGTAGGCTACAGCCTCCACGTCTACATCAGTAGCACACACGGCATTATCCATGGTTTGTTTAGTAACACACATTTGGATTCACATAGGATGCTAAGTTTGTAAACCACATTTACAAAACAGTTGGGTTAACACAATGTGCTAAACCACCTTCGTGCAACATGCAAACTTAGCCTTGTCAGCTCAAGGAGCAAGCTCCAGGTGTCTTGGACAGCAATGGTCATCACCCCTAATAGCTGGGGAGGATGGCAGTCATACTGCAACATTTCTCAAAGGTGCTACTTGAGAGTTGCTGTTCTCACTTTATTACTGTTAGAAAAAAGGATCTGGCACTTTTTAAAGGAGGTTATAGATGCATATTCCATCTATTGCAATATGCCAAGGGGACCCGTATTTTATCCCCCATGAAGTTCCATGAATGACGAAAGGAGAATAATGAAAAAAGTATTATTTTTTTTTGTCTGTCACAGCCAATCGGGGCTTTCCCTGCTATCCTCTTTGAGACACTCCTGATAGCACGCTATGCTATAAAAAGTGATATGGACTGCATTACGGTGGAAGAAGGGAGCCATCGTGGCATAAATCAGAACCAAATGCTGAGACTGAGAGGCTTAGCTGAGGAAGCAAGAACATCACAAGGAGCCAAGACGTTATTATTTTAAAGGAGTTCTCAATATTTAATTTCCTTGTGTGTTTAGACTCTAACAACCACTGAATCAGCAAAGACTCCAAGGGTGGCATTTTGTCACCTATCTCAACCCAGCGGACCCAGGCTTTAATGCCAAGTGACAGCATCCTTTGGCTAAGGGCCCAGATCCCCCTTTGGCAATGTGATAGATATTCGGGGAAAAAAATGCTCTGCAGATAATACCATCCTGACATTTTCTTCTGCCTTTAAAAAAAAAAAAATTCTTCCTCCTTTGATGAGTTAGGAGTTGCCTTTTTTTTTTTTTTTTGCAAATGAGAATACAGGTAGAGTTGGATATAGTTGGAGTCGACTTATGACTCCAACTGAGCCCAAACTTTCTGTTGTCAAGTGAGTTTTGCCCCATTTTTACGTTCTTGCTTGCCCTTTGTCAACGGTGCTAATATTGAATATTCTTGCTTTGACAAAATATGCAGAACTGTCTGGTATTTTTAGAGTTAATTCAGATGACAGAGAAAAGGGAGGAGATTAGTAAGGAAAGCCCGAAGGGAAGTGAATCTTTGCCCTCCAAGTCATGACCCCAAAATAGGGGAGGGGATCATGGAATGTTATGTGCAAAAGGAAGGGAAATTCTGATCTTGGCATCCATCATGCCGTGCTGACACGTCTCTACACTAATAAAGGCTTTTTTTAGGTTAAACCATGCCTGAAAGTTCTTTGAAGTGTTTCATTAGTCAAACACATGACACCCTTGTTGTTAAGTGAGTCACTGAAATTGATCAGTTCACTTAACCTGGTTGTGAAGTGAATCTGGCTTCCCCATGGACTTTGCTTGTGAGAAGGCCGTGAAAGGGGATAAACCCAGGAGTAAACACAGTAAACAGTGGTCTATATTATCTTACACTATCTACAATATCATACACCAGGAACAAAATACATACATATGTTAATACAGCAGGATCCAATACACAGCAGGAAATGGAAGAGAGAGAACACATCTGCGGAACCTTCCCTTTTATACACAGGCTCTTAAAGAGACACAGACCCTGCTGGCTCTTGACTTTCTTTTATTGTTATTAATAATTCTGCTACTTTTATGTAATAATTCTATTGTTATTGTTTTTCCTGTTAACTATTTTGTTATTAATGTAGTATATAGATGACAGGCTAACAATTTGTAAATAGATTTAGTAGTTCAGTAGTTTAAAACTATTTTGGCCTGTTTTGCAAGGAGTGGGAAACTAACATAGTTATATTAATCAACATTCAGCTGGGGAGAATTCTGTGTGTATATGTATTAGTCTTTTATTTTTTTTCCTAAGACACTTTTTGTTTTGATTGTTGCATTTTTTCTTTTGTTTTTTAAATATATTTCAGTTATTTTTTAATTTTAATCTTCTCTGACTAAACTAAATATTATGATAAAGAAATTTATTTATTTAAGATATTTGTATATTGCTCCTGATAGAAGCAGGTTACAAACACATTTAAAAACAGTAATAAAAGAAGAGCTTTTAAACAGTTCATAAAATATGCATTAAAATATACGGGAGAGGTTAAGAATATTTATTTATTTATTTATGAGACTTACATACCGCTTTAAGTGCAAGCACTCTCTAAGCAGTGTACACCAGTAAGCAATGTATATATATATATATATTTACATTGCCCCCAACAATCTGGGTCCTCATTTTACCTACCCCAGAAGGATGGAAGGCTGAGTCAACCTTGAGCCGGTGAGATTTGAATATAAGAACAAGAAAGATCTGGATGAAGAGACAGGCTTTCAGTTTGGCCCTTAAATTACGAGATTGTTGATAGCCATCAAACATCAGAAAAGAGCATAAGAACAGATGTCATCATGAGTCATTGAAAGATGACACAATCGATCAGCCTTAGAGTTATCTAGCTATGCTGGCTAAGTCGCTTAGGACTTTATATACCACTAAGATGCTGAGCTGGCAGTGTGGACTGTTCTTCTTGAGTGGCCGTTTCATCTTCTGAGAAGGAATATAGATCCATCCTTAAAGGAGATGGAGCTATACATGCCACATGATCAATTCAATCTAAGAAAGCTTTCTTCTGTCTTAGGTATGGTAGAAGATAAACATTCTCTCATCGCCAAAATTTCAATACAACTCACTGCTATTCAATACTGTCCAGAGAACAGACACTGGAGGATCTATTTGTTCTTCACCCTGAAGTGGTCTTGGAGTGAACAGGCAGGATGTAAGATGAGGTGATTAATCAGAATTAACATTTATGCCGGGACCACAGAACAAATCAATAGGCCGAGTCATGAGTCAAGAACAAGAATGCAGAAGAAGGACAAATAAATAATTTGCATCTCAGAAAGACCATTTTCCTTGTGCTCAATTGAAATAGAAAGCTTTTATTAATTAATTAATTAATCAATTAAATAAGTAAATTTATTGGCTGCCCAACTTACCGTAATGGAACTGTGGGTGGTTTACAGGCATAAAAATACATCTACATTAAAACCAAGGACATATGGGTAGGGGGGCATAATGGAATTTTTAACTGTTTTACTATTTTAATAGTAGCATTTGGCTATTTATTATAAGAATATATTATTGTAAAAAAATTACTATTTATTTCCCCAAATGATATATATATATATAGATGAATTTCAGATCCCTGAATTCTCAGCTATGGGCCTAACCTAAGTACTACAGAGCATTTATAGTTTATATGATATAGAGAATATAGGTGAAACTATATTTGCAATAGTTTCACCTGTATTCTAACATAAAAGTGGAAACTTTTGTGTCTGTACTTAATTTTTTTTAAGGTGATAGTCACCATGTGGATGGAACCATGTGGCACAAGAGAAGTGCTGAGTTTGTTTATTTGCTTGCTTAGGTTTTGAGGTTTCCTGACTCCAAAAACACCTATGCCACATAGGGTTTTTCAGATGACAACTAGCTGATTGCACTTGGAAGCTGATTGGTAACCAATGCAGCTCATAACGTACCTATTATTGCTCTTAGAGCATTGCTGCATTTTGAAACGGTTGTGACTCCCAAATGGTCTTCAAGGGCAGCCCTACTTAGAATGTGTTGTAAGTAGGCTAGCTGTGAGATGAATTGTTGTGATTCCTCGCCAGTTAGTGGACCCGGCAGCTGAGTCTGAGGAATCAGAGTAGGAGGTGGAGGAGGGGCCTGGAGTGACATCAGAGTCAGAGGAAGGCTCTGAGGAGCTCCAAGACTTATAGTCTGACAAGGAGCCTGGCCCCTCTACTCACCCTCAGTCTGAGACACAGCTGTGCTGGGAGCCTGAGTTGGACAGTGATGAAGAACAGCTGGGAGATATCCAGGATGCACGAAAACACTGGCAAGAAAAGAGAGTAGGACTGAGGAATGCAATGGGGCGGCTCCAAAGGCAAAGGAGAAGGCATTAGGAAGCCACGCTTTGGCTGCATAATAAAAGGGAAGGTGTGAGAGGTGCTGGTTGCCGAAGGATCGAAGTTTCTGTAAACTGTGTTTGTTTGCCTTGGACGTTGACTCAGGTCTGTGAATAATAAAGGGATCGGTTTTTTCCTGCAGTTCCAGCATGCTTGTTGGAAGAGGGATTTCTCCTTGTGAACTTAACAAGGTCTCCCGTGGGCTGGGACAGAACATGAATATCTGAAGGGCCTCTGATGTAATGACAAAGTTTTGGTGATTTCGTTTCTTAACTGGGATTTGTTTATTTATGTATTTACAATTCAGACTTCTGGACTGCCCATCTCCCTCAAGAGAGATGTTTATTCTCTTCAACATCTTCCAATTTCTTGGCGCTGAGCACTAGCATCAGGATGGGATGATGTGACGCAGGGTTCAGCTAGTCCTTTAGTGACTGTTCGAAGTTATAAGGGCACCGAAAAAAAAGCGAATCGTGACTATTTTTCCCACTTATGACCATTGAGGCATCCCCGTCGTCATGTGATCAAAATTCAGCCTCTAGGCAACTGACTCATATTTATGACGGTTGCAGTGTCCTGGGGGTCACGGGATCCCCTTTTGTGAATTTCTGACAAGCCGAGTAATGGGGAAGCCAGATTCACTTAACAACATGTAACTAACTGCAATGGCTCCATTTAATGACTGGGGCAGGACAGGCCATAAAAATGGGGCAGAATCTCACTTAAACAAATATCTCACTTAGCAACGACAATTTTGACTCAATTGTGGTTCTACGTCGAGAGTTACCTGTAGACAGCAAGGAAGATCATCTTGAAAGGTTTATACAAGACCTGCTACTTTGGCAATAGGAGCTGAAAGATTTTTATTTTTTTTTTAAGTTCAGAACGCCAGAGAAGGTCCCTCTTTGAATTCAACCCCCTGCTCAGGAAGGAAACCCTATTTCAGACAAATAGCTGTCCAGTCTCTTCTTAAAAACTTCCAGTGTTGGAGCATTCACCGCTTCTGGAGGCAGGTTGTTCCACTGGTTAATTGTTCTAACTGTCAGGAAGTTTCTCTTTAGTTCCAGGTTGCTTCTCTCCTTGATTAGTTTCCATCCGTTGCTTCTTGTCTTGCCTTCAGGGGCTTTGAAAAATAGCTTGACTCCCTCTTCTTTGTAACAGCCCCTGAGATATTGGAACGCTGCTATCATGTCCCCCCCTCATCCTTCTCTTCGTTAAACTTGACATACCCAATTCCAGCAGCCGTTCCTTATATGTTTTAGCCTCCAGTCCCCTAATCATCTTTGTTGCTCTTTTCTGCACTCTTTCCAGAATAGTTAATAAAGTGGGAAGGGACCTTGGAGGTCATCTAATCCAACCCCTTGCTCAGGCAGGAAACCCTATACCATTTCAGACAAGTGGCTGTCCAGTCTCTTCTTAAAAACTTCCAGTGTTGGAGCATTCATCGCTTCTGGAGGCAGGTTGTTCCATTTGTTAATTGTTCTAACTGTCAGGAAGTTTCTCCTTAGTTCTAGGTTGCTTCTCTCCTTGATTAGTTTCCACCCGTTGCTTCTTGTCCTGCCTTCAGGCGCTTTGGAGAATAGCTTGACTCCCTCTTCTTTGTGGTAGCCCCTGAGATACTGGAAGGCTGCTATCATGTCCCCCCTTGTCCTTGTTCTAGGGATTTTGGTTTGCTGCATTTCCCTCCATGACCAGGTTTCTCCTGTTAAGTTCGGTTACCCACGCCGGTCTCTTTGCTTGAGGAACAGACCCAGACATTTCTTTGTGTCTTCCTCATTTAAATTGAGTTACATTTCCCCACCGGCTTTCTTAATTGTCATTATTCATTCAAGCCTACCTGTTGAGGCTATGCTAAATTGACCCAGAGGACCTAATCAGTTTAACGGGAGGAGCTGGGAGAAATAAGATTTTGTAAAACACCAACACCGCTGACTGAAATAGAGCTGAGGCAATTGATAATCCGAGCTGTGTTTGGAGTGGACTCTGGAAAAATACAATAAATACTCTTCAGGTGGCACAGAAAAGCAGCCAGATATCAATTATTAAAATGACACAGTTGGCCTTTACAACGCCGGTATTATTCATCCTAGAGAGCTGAGGAAATGGCTGGAACTGCTGCTTTTTCTTGTAAATTAATCATTTCATAAAGATTTCCTTCCCCCAGAAACAACATTATTACCCTCTCCCCAAGCCCAGTCAAATTTCAACAACTTTGAAATTTGACTGATTTTTCTGAAATGTTAAGTTCCCCACGTCACACTAATACACATAGTTTTTTAAAAAATAAAATGTTTAATTACCGTTTTATTGTTAAAGACTCAGAAAAGTGATCTACGAGACCAGCAATATTCAATCAAGACACCCAGCCAATTAATACAATGCCATTTCTCAGATGCATGATGTATGTTTTGTATATATTTCCACCCAAAGCATTTTACAAGAAGGAATTGTGATAGATCAGTGGAAGGAGACTTCTATAGGTCCTGTAGCTAGTTGCAAAGTAATGAAACATTTCACTGTTATGTAGACTTACTCATGGGTCTACTGCTTTTTGTGAATGCAGACTGCTGATATTAGAGAAGGATACAATGAATAACTATTTATTATCTGGGGTTCCTCCAACTTTTATCATTGATTCCCATAATCTTCCATTTCCACTATGATGATACTAAGAAATGACATTTGATTGCTGTATGCGACTTTTATTATTATGATGGTTGCTGTTAAGGAAACATTACTAGTCTTGGGAAAGTGGGAGAATAAATAGTGTCAAACCTGACTCACTCAGTAGTTGCCTGTATCTACTTGTTCTCAATGATGGGAGGAGGGTAGTGAATTCCTAAGGATGGAGGGAGGCTATGGAATGCAGGGAGTGGTTATCTAACAAGGCCGAGTGATAAAGAATGTTTTGACTGACGCAGACAGCTTTTCCCAAAGCAAAAGAACTGAACTCAGTTGGTGAACTATGAACTGTGGGTGGCCCAGAGGGGAAAAGGAGAGTTAACTATGTGGGTTTTCACAGGAAAAAATCCCAGGACTGACTTTGCTTCTGCCATGCCTAGATGGATTTTTCAATAAAGCTACACTCTTGGTTAACCTAAAGAGCTGGGGGTTTCTTTTGTTGAATGTGCCAAATGGAACAGTTGACAAATAGTGAGAGAGGAAGCAGAAAGAAGCTTCCTCAATTTGGGAATGCAAAGACCCAACTAATCAGATGCTGATTTATACAACCCAGCATTCCCAGACATCAAGACTAATAATCAAGATGGCCGGAGTTTCAAAGATGATAAGAACCTAAAACCTAAAGCAGAGAAAAACAGAAAACCACGTTGAAAAAAAGTAGCCACAAGAAAGTAGCCATAAGCAACCCATTGTAGCATAATAACCCTGTAAAGTGCTTTTTGTTGTTAATTGCAAAGTTGTGTCCGACCCATCGCGACCCCATGGACAACGTTCCTCCAGGTCTTCCTGTCCTAAAGTGTTTAGAGAGGGCTATGAAGCACTGTGAAGTGGTATGTAAGTCTAAGCGCTATTGCTATTGCTAATATGTTTTGTTGGGAGAAAAAAACCCAGTAGGCTGTTCTTTCAAGACTAATCAATTAATGAACTATCTATCTTTAAAGCAAATCCAATGATTTGAGCAAATATATACAGGGATAAGCATCTTTCAAACAAGCACTTACACAAAAGCACATAAGCGCAAACTAATTTTATTCAGTGAGAGGCACCTTCATAGACAAAAAAATAATAATAAGAAAAAATACTCTAGGTTGCTATTTTCTATGTATTCCAAACCTTCTTCAAAAGCACCATGCAAGTGTAACCAGCGTGACCTTCACGCCAAGGCAGTTTTTCTCTCTTGGTCAACAAATAAATGTTTGGATTATTTTTCCTTTTGGCAATATTAGAATCAAACAAAACTAAGCCAAAATCACCCATCCCAGGTGATGCTACAGGTTTTTCTTCCAGTTCCAGTTAATGCACGATAATTAATTCGCCCACTCGTTCCAAGTAGATTACATCCATCCATCAACATTTCCAAAATCACACAAATAGCCATCTGTAATGCTCACTTAATATTTTGGCTCCAAACATCTGACAGATTATGAAGTCATCCGTTGCTAAAAGTTAGCACATTTGTTGTGGGGTTGTAAAATACTAATTGTCCTGTCCTTTCCCTTAGAGTACTTCTGGAGTGCACATCTCCAGCATTTGCCATTGGATGTTCTCCTAGATTGAAATGCATTGCTGGGATCCAGACAGCCCAAGACAGAAGAGAAAATTCTTACCAATCTGGTTTCCCATTCAAACTGATTATACGAATGGATGGTGATTTCTTCTTAGGCCCTGGAGGAAACCATTATCACCTTGTGGTGGGATGGCCTGTAAGGTTGGAGGCCAGGTAGCACAATGACATCTGCATTAATTCAGCCCTTGGAATTATGAAAGACTCTTGTTAGCTGCATTGCAGTTTGTCACCTTAGTGTTTGGACACATCTAATTAGAGACTTGACACATCTTGTGATTAATAAAATAAAGAAAAATGGGTTGGATGTTTTGCAAGAATGATGATGAGCTTACACCAGTGGGTTCATGCTCATGCAATAAATCCATGGCCCATGTTTGTATATACTAGTAAACCTCTGTGTGGTATGCATATGAGCAGCTACCCCCGATATGAGGCATAGGGTTCAAGCTACAGCAATCCCAGCTGTGAAGGACATGGTTGTTCCAAAAATGCTCTTTCAAAAGGCAACTGGACTTTGTTTTTCTTTGAAGATATTTCACTTTTCACTCAACATGCTTCTTCAGTTCTGACTGAATAAGAAGTCATAACTGAAGAAGCTTCTTGGATGAGAAGCTAAACATCTTCAAGAAGAAACAAAATCCAGCTGCCTTTTGAAAAAGCACCTTTGGGACTGGCAAAACAAGTCTGTAGAATGGGTTGAGTCCTTTGAATTTGATGAAGACCAGGAGTCTTAACTGAACCCATGAGAACAAATTAGCAAGACAGGGCAAGAAGGGACCCCAGTATGTTGGATTGTTCCATTACACAACTCACATGGAAACTATATCCCAGTATTCAAGGGAAACAGGAAATTTGTTCATGCATAGAATGGATGTGGTCACACGCATTGGAAATTTTCAGTCATGAACCTTCCAGTTGTGGTTACCAACATCTGAACCGACAATGGGTCTCACTATGAGTAGAATTCTCTGGACTGGGGTGTCTAACCATGCAACTTTAAGACTTGTGGACTTCAACTCCCGGAATTAATCAATGGTTGGCTGAGGAATTCTGCGAGTTGAATTCCATAGGTCTTAAAGTTGCTAAGGTTGGACACTTCTGCTCCGGACAATCTGAAAGCCTCTTGAGAAAGTCTCCCAAGGAAATTGAGGATAAGCCTTGGGTACACCGGCACATCTCTTTAATGCATAATTAAATACATTCATCAGGCCAAATGCCAAAATCAAACTGAAGCCTGGAACTCAGTTGGAACTTTGCATTTCCCTAAGGCTGGAATGAGAGTCCGTTTGATGCAGTGATTAAAGGTGCTGAATTAGATGCCAGGAGACCATCTGTTCTAGTTCTGCCTTAGGCTATATTGCCTATCTCAGGACTTTGGTTATTTTTTCTTTCTCTTTTGCCTTCCAGGCACTCTTGACTTTTAACAACTACATCGACAAATCCAAGCCGAATGTGGGCAACATTTTCAGAAGAAATACAACTACTACTACTACTACTACTAATAATAATAATAATAATAATAATAATAATGTTGGAAGGGGTCCTGGAGGTCATCAAGTCCAACCCCCTGCTCAGGCAGGAAACTCTATACCATTTCAGACAAATAGCTGTCCAGTCTCTTCTTTTTTTTTTTTTTATTGAAAATTTTTAAATTTTTACAAAAACAAATCCCCTTCCCATACCCCCCCCCCAACCCTACCTCACCCCCCTCCTCCCCAACCTCCCAAACCCTCCCCTGAACTTCCCAGAGCTAAGTACAGGCTTAATTAAGAAAAAAACTTAAAACACTTTTAAAACCTAAACAAATTTAAATACAATCATCCAGTCTCTTCTTAAAAACTTCCAGTGTTGGAGCATTCACCGCTTCTGGAGGCAGGTTGTTCCACTGGTTAATTGTTCTAACTATCAGGAAGTTTCTTCTTAGTTCTAGGTTGCTTCTCTCCTTGATTAGTTTCCACCCATTGCTTCTTGTCCTGCCTTCAGGCGCTTTGGAGAATAGCTTGACTCCTTCTTCTTTGGGGCAGCCCCTGAGTTATTGGAACACTGCTATCCTGTCCCCCCTCATATTTCTCCCTTCCAACTTTATCATTATTATTATAGAATTTTTTCCAAAGGAACTGTGACTGTCTACTTATATGCATTATTGGCAACATCTCTGTGCAATATAATACAGAATAGGATTTATTGGCCAAGAGTGATTGGACACATAAGGAATTTATGTCCGATGCACAAGCTCTCAGTGTACCTGCAAACAGCAAAGTAAGATAAAATAATAAATCACAAGATATAAATGACAACTGATAAATCATAATATACCAACAGAAGAAAGTAGCAGGAAAGAATGGAGGTGAGGAAGATGAGAAAGATGAGAAGATGACACAGATAATATGAAAATTGTAATCAAATCTGCGCTGTCCTCCTGCCTTCTTTTTTCGTATAAATTATAACAATGTTATTGTCAGTACATCTGAGGTTAAGAGCACCATCTTTTTTTTTTTTTTTTTAAAGCTTGGTTTGTTTTCCTGCACAATGGAACAGAAGTAGGCTCCTCCACAATTATCCATAACTTTCCTTCTGTTCTCCTCCACAAAGAAACAAAGCAAACGTTGCCGGGCCACAATGCTAAGCTATTTCAACTGACTGATTTGAAAAAAAGGAAAGAAAAAGAAGTTCCTAAAGCGGAGGGCTAAGCATTAAAGACGCAAGTCCTGCCGTGATACAAGTTAATAAAATTCAACAAACAACTCCGTAAGAAGAACGTTGAAAGAAGCCTTGAAGTCAGGGATTAATGAAGAGATCCTTTCAATTTCAAAAGGATCCAGCTATATATCAAAAGTTCTATTAAAGCATCTCATTTATTCCAACAGTTGAGAGAGAAACCTCTACTGGGATGGGTTTATGTACAGGGACACATATACTTGAAACAACTTGTTGATTTTGATAATGTGACCACATAAAACCCTGTTTCCATTCAAAAGATACCAGGCTGTCATCTGCATTTTAGAAATAAGAAGAGGGAAGGAAGAGACTGAGAAGTAGCTTCTATCATAACTCCAAGATGAATATCCATAGCTCTCTTTAAAAGCTCTTTTTCTATGAGCTGTTTTTTTATAATGGCTCAACAAAGAATTGAATGTCATCTGACTCTCTCAAATACTCCACAGCATCTGCTTTAATTCTTTTTTCTCTTTTGGCTGAGAACACCTTTCAATCACTACAGATTTAACCATTCCTGTTTGGACGCAAAAGGACTTTTTTTAGAAATCAAAGATACATAACATTTTTTTTTATCTGCCTCTTCAAGGTTTGTAAATCTTTTTCTCTGTTTCTCCCCAACAAGCCAGGAAAGACAAAAAAAAAAAGGAAGGAAGGAAGGAAGGAAGGAAGGAAGGAAGGAAGGAAGGAAGGAAGGAAGGAAGGAAGGAAGGAAGGAAGATTCTTGATGGGACAACTGCAGGATTAACAACAGAAAATAATATTTCTATTGGATCAGTTCAAATTAATCAATTTGGATTAATCAATCCAAAATGTGGACTCTGAACCTGCAGGAATAATGCTAGCAAGATGATGATGATGATGATGATGATGATGATCAGGAGGAGGAGGAGGACAAATTCCTGGTTCCCCATCCCTCCAAATACTGAACTGTCTGTTGAACCCATGCATAACCTTACAGGGTGAAAACAATGTTGGAAGCATTCTTAATCTGTTACTAGATAAAGCAATGCCCAGTAATGAACCATCCCTTGTGTTTTGTAAACCATAGATTGTTGCAAAAGCATCAGGAATGAACACAGGACATAATTTGCCCCTCAAATAAAGACAGCTAATGAAGTGGTCTGCAGCTGAAGAATTGCCTTACAATTATTTTGATTTGAAGTATCAGAAGCAACACAATATGATCCTTCTCATAGAGCATACATACCAGAATGGGTCAAGTTTATGGCTATGAAAACATGACACAGTGGGCTTCAAAATAGCCTGCCAGATTTTCACTGAAAGTGTATCCAAACTCAATCAATGTGATGAGTTTGGTGTCGATATGTCATGAGAACCCAGAAAATGGATTAACTGGGGGGGGGAGAGAATAAAAAGATAAAATTTTTAGCTATTTATGAAGTTGAAAAACTATCAATGAGATTACTGAGGATTTGTGATCTGAAATCCAGACACTTGCCTGAGAACTGTTTTATTTTCTGAGTCTATCACTTCTTCTCTTTTTCCCTTTTTTCTTCTATGAAATATTTCTGCTGAAAAATGAAGTATTTCTGAGAACTTGCCTTTGAAAAGGCAATGTTTCTTGTGAAAAGGGACATGGCTTATCTGTAAAACCATCCCTTCAAATGTAGGTATTGTTGTTTCCCTTTCAGCTTATTGTCATCAGTGGTACAGAGTTTTTGTATCTAGTTGGGTCCTCAAAAACATTTACTGGGTTTCAATCCAGGCAACAGAGACAGATACTTCTGGAACCATGGTGAGGATGGAAGTGAACTGGAGAAAGATCTTGGAAGTTTGTGTGGTAGTTCAGAGAAGATGATGCAGCTCATAATATACCACAATCTTTTTGTTGTAGCCCCTAGGGTAAGGGTAGGCAACCTTGGCTCTTTTATGGGAGTCTTCAACTCCCAGAATTCCTGAGCCAGCCATGCTGAGGGGAAAGGGAGAGGTTTCCAAGCTGAGCCAGGCTGGCTCAGGAATTCTGGGAGTTAAAGTCCACAAGTCATAAAAGAGCCGAGGTTGCCTACCCCTGCCCTAGGGAGACTGTTAGAATCAGCACCATTATAAATAAGGGTTGTGAAAAAATGCAGTGTCTAAATTTGATTTGACTGAATTCCCTCACTAAACTGACCTTCCAAATCAAATTGGAGCATTGAATTTTATTGTCAAACTGAATTAGATATTTCCAAAGCACTTATGAGGTAGCTACTTTCGCTCAAGCATACATCATAATTTCCCCAAAATTCAGAAATACAAATTAAAATAATTTGATATGTCTATTTGATTAAAAAATTCAAATAAAATCAAATTATTTTCCAGAGTTATTTTAAATTACTCCATTAAATTGAACCCTCTGCTTCCCCAGTTTAAATCAATGATTGTGTATATTAATATACAAGAATATTTTTTTCTTTTGTGAAGCCCAGAAATCTGTAAGCTCTATCAGCTCTGAGTGAGAGCATCTCAGTTAAAAATGGGTTATTATTTTTTTAGCAATAGTTAACAGCAGTTCATCTGAACACCAAAAATGAATGTTTTCTGTAGTTGAAACTGTCCTGGAAGATTTAGTGGCTTATTAAAAATTATTGTCCTTTAGTTCTTCTTCCTCTTTAGTGACAAAGCTGTTTCAACAAACTGTTCTCGATAACTTCATACTGGAGTCTCTAGGCTGTTTGTTTTCAAAGTACTGTATTTCTTTCACCGTTAAATTTCATTTTGGGCACTGTTGTTTAAAAACAGTGATTTCCCAAAACTTTTGACCTAGAAATTCAGCTAAATGTATGTATTTCCCTGGAAAGCTTTCAGAATATGTGACAGTGTGTCATGCTGCAGGGCTCATACTGAACAAAGTCATAAAATGCCCCACACTGTTCAACAATATAAGGGTCCAAGTGTGAGCTTGATGCTTGAATGTTTAGCATTGATTTTGGCTTCAGTTATGGAACATTTAGACTTAATTCACCAACCTCTTGGATATGAGCCTGTTGTGAGACAGAAGGAGGAAGAGGAGGAGGAGGAGGAGGAGGAGGAGGAAGGGGGGGAAGGGGAGGAGGAGGATGTATTGGCTAAAGTTTAGTCTACCATTCAAGAGACCAGAGTTCAAACTCCATTCATCTTTGGAATACATTGAGTAGCTTTTATCTTGGTGTGGAGTTAAAATAAAAGGAAAATCATGTGCACTTTCTTGAGTTTTCAAAGAAAAGCATAAACATGAAGTGTTCATTTCCAAAAAAGACATTTTGCACCATGCAGGTGCGTGACATAACCTCTCTCTGAAATTCTTTAAAACAACCACATCTTAATGTGAGGACTAGGAAAGGACATTATCAGAGGATATATTGTCCACTAATCCTAAACATTTGTGGAATTATATTTAGAGCCCCGTGCAATTCTAATGAGTGCAGCAAATAAGTAAATACTTTATAAACAGAAGGACTTACATACATACATACATACATACATACATACATACGGGAATGGGTCCCTTCTCAATTCCATTTGATATATATTTACAGAACTTTCTGAACAGCAGATTTCATAGAATCAGAGAGTTGGAAGAGACTTTCAGGATTTTCCAGCAATCCCCCCAAAACCCAGTTATGCCATCAGTCCTCGGGACTGAGTGAGACACTGAGGCGGTTCCATGGTTATTAACATCTGGCATTCTCTCTTAGCGTTGTGTTTTTTATTTTTTTTAAAAAAAAATAATAATGCATGCTTTATACATTAATTGGTTTTTAGTCTTGTTGTATATTGCCCAAAGTCATTTTTTGTGAGAGGGCTGCCATGTAAACTTGAGAAATAAATAACAAAGGTAAACGAAAAGGCCTCCTCTGTCCTGTTATGTCCGACTCTAGGGAGCGGTGCTCACCTCCGTTTCTTAGCCGAGGGAGTCAGCATTGTCCAGAAAACATTTTCATGGTCATGTGGCCAGCATGAATGCTGTTATCTTCCTCCCAAAGTGGTACCTATTTATCTACTCACATTTGCATGCTTTCAAACTGCGAGGTGGGAAGGAGCTGAGGCAAGTAATGGGTGTTCATCCTGCCCTGCGGTGTGCAGGTCTTGAGCTTTCCAGTTAACAAGCTCAGTGTTTTTAACTATTGAGCCATTGTGCCCCCATAAATAATAAAGGAATGTCATTATTAACCCTGAATCACAAGGCTGCACCTACTATAAACTAAATGCTGAGGGGGTAGCATGGAGTAGTCGTTGAGGTCTTGGGATCTAAATTCTGTCTCAGGCAGGTTGATGGCTGACCAGTCTTCTTAAGTTCACATCACATCCCTCTGTTACTGTTAAAAGAGATCATTGGAGGTTGCCCTGGATAAAGGTTGGGTTATAAATTTCATGAATATCTAATTATTACCCGTAATACAATTTTATGCCTCTTTTACATTCAAGTGACCTTGCTAAATTTCATTGGCCATTAATAGTCTCTTTCTCTTTGCAATTAAATTGGGAATTCATTTGGTCTCACAGTAGACAGTAAAATTAGGATATTTTAAGCAGTATAGGGTGTTTTTTTTTAAATCAATTCGTTTTGCACCTCTAGCAGTTTACTAGTTTTGTAGCATTTCCATCTCCGTCATAACCTCAAGCAGTCAGATAGCATTAGAAGGTGTGGTATTGAATTTTAAACACTGTTTTGGTTAACTGGAATTGGCTGGTTTTTGCTAAACAGTCTTAAAGAGTTGATTTGCTCAGTGGGAGACTGTATATCCAGAGAGATATTTAAGGGAAAACTTGAAACTATTTTCCCTGTTTCTGCAAGGTGTTTTCTTCTTTCCTTTCCCTCTCTTTTAGTAACTCTCTTCATGAATGGATTCAACCAATAATGAAATCTATTCTCATTATATTCAACTCACATCTCACCGTCTGCTATTTTGTTAAAAAAAAAAAAGAGGCCGCTGGGATAGGATGAAAAATTTAGCTGGTTTAACTAGGATTAACCTGAATAAGCCACCTTTCTTTCATTTGATTTATGGTTGAGATCTCTCCTGTCTGGTGATGATCAATGTATCGCTATAAAGTGGATATTTAATTCATTAACATGGTTTGACAAATAATTAAAGCCTAAAAAGCTGAAATACTGTTGAGAAGCTGTGGAGGGTGGGAGTCTCGAAAAACACATCTAAAATATGGCCAGTTTCGTGCTTTGAAAATGAGATGCCCTCTTAAAATCTATTTATTTATTAAATTTATATGCTGCTCATCTATCTCACTGTTGAGCGACTCTGGAAGCTTATTGCTACATACTTGCAAGGATCCAAGGTCTAATGTTCTGTGTTCAGCTATATCAACTGGCAATCCATCTTAATCATAGTTTGAATCCCTGTACTTGCTAAATCTCTCAGCATTATTGTGCTCTTTCTTCTTCTCTGTTTAATAAAGACATCTGTCAAATTTGGTTTAGAAGGGAAAGACAGAAAAAGGCCACGTGATAGAGACCTATAAATAGCAAAGTAGATAGACCTCTCTGTCAAGTGGCACTGCAGAAGACCATTGTCTTTTGAGGGGAACATCTTTTGAGTTCTCCTTAATATTGAGAAGACTCTAGAAGTTTAGACTTCATTCTGAGTTATATGCTTAATTTGCTCGGTTTTTTTTGGCTTTGACAAAGAAAAGGGAGGAATCTTCACACAGCTGTAGTATAGCTCCTAGGCACTTCTCTACCTTTATTTATTTATTTACGAGACTTATATACCGCTTTAATTGCAAGCACTCTCTAAGCGGTGTACACCAGTAAGCAATGTATATATATATTTACATTGCCCCTGACAATCTGGGTCCTCATTTTACCTACCCCAGAAGGATGGAAGGCTGAGTCAACCTTGAGCCAGTGAGATTTGAACCGCTGACCTGCTGAACACAGTCAGCTAAAGTGGCCTGCAGTACTGCACCCTAACTGCTGCGCCACCTCGGCTCCCTTCTCCCTTCTCAGATTTTGTCAGTTTTCATGAGAAACAGATTTATTCAATTATGTTTCATACTTCTTAACTACCCATCTCTCTTGGAGATGGACCATCTAAATGGACCGTCCCCGCAGATGCGCTATCTAGCCAATGTCAGGTCTTAAAATCTTAATTCCAGGAAACAGAGCCATGGGGCTTTGGTGCCTGACATTGCCCTTTGAGCTAGGAGCTTTGACACAGACTTGGTGCTGTGTATTGTACAACTTGAGTGTTCTGGGATCTCTCTGTTGTTCCCTTGGCGCTCCCAACTGTCGAACCAAGATTTGTTATCGTTTGGTTTGGTATGTTATGCTTTTGTGTTTCTGTTTAAATCTGCCTGCTAAGGTTAATAATAAAGCTTGCAATCTCCTTACTTCCTTGTGCATTTATTGTCTCTGGGTCCTCAAAGAACCCACTGTTGGCCACTTGGCCATTTATTTCTTAATTAAACTTAGATGCTTCCCCTCCAAGTACATCTTGGAGATGTACTTCCCTATGGAAACTCTGGAATCAATGCAAAAATACAGAAGTATTTTTCCAGTACAGAATTTGCTACCAGATTTCCAACTTGGAAATCTTTAAAATAGTATTCACTGAGGATAAAACCACCAGTAGATACTAGTTATGAAGTGCATTATCTCCAATATTTGAAACAGCGAGGCAGCTGGAACACCAGCTGGGGAACACTAACAGGAAGATGTTAATGTTTTGCTCTGGGAACAGAATGTGAACGTCTTCTCCAAAGGGGGGGGGGGAGAGAAAATGCCTCATTAGCAAAACTGAATAAAAGTATAGAGACAAAAAAAAATGTGAATGTCAATGGAAGCTTTGTAGAAAAAATGTACTATTTTAAGAAAATCTACTGGCAACCATTTACCTATTTGGAAAAGTGTCATCCATGTATTACCTAGACAAGCAAAGTTTTTTGGAGTACTTTTTTTTTTTTTAAAGAACAAACTGGATTCATTAATGAGACGGGAAAACCACAGGCCGGATAATGGCAAATGGAGTCAGGTTGAACTTGGTAGAGTTGTTCATCTCCTATGCACAGAGGGTTTAATTTCCATCAGAATTTGACATATCTACGGATCTTGTTTGATATCTGCTCTTTCTTGCTACAGCAGGAACGAACCTCTCTTCTTCCAAATTTTCTTTGGAATGAAAATATTAGCAGATGGCATGACGGTCTCAGACAAAAGCGAATAAGGTCAGGTTTTATAGGAAAGAAGGTATACTGTGATGAGTCCCACGACAAATGCCTTAGCAATAAATAGTATCTGAGCAACACTGACATACAAAATAGGAAAATAACAGAAATATATGGCTCAACAAAAAGTTTGGACTTATCACTTTAAGAGCTAGAAAGCATGGCCAGTGCTAAATATTCTTATTTATCCCGAAGCATGACATACAGTTCAAGTTTATTTTATTTTTTTATTGTTTGCTTCTTGAACAACAAAAAAAATCCCTTCTAACTCACACAGTTATATTCCCATGCATACCTTCCCAACTTGGCTAGTTGGGCAAGGTTTGAGTTTCAGAAGAAAGTGTAGGCAAGGGTTGGTATATGTCTATACCTTGCAACAAGCTTGAACTAATCTCTGTGGAGATTCTCAGTCATCCAGGTCATGGTTGTCCCAAAGTTGTGTGTGTGTGTTTTTTTTTAAGGCAACTTTCTTTGTTTTAGCTTGAATATGTATCGCTTCTTCTCCAAGAAACTTGACTAATCTCATTTTGGCACTTTACTCACAACTCCTGGTATTTTTCCATCAGAGGTCTGTTGTCTTATCCAGTTCACATGGGAACCATTTGAGGAGCTGTTCCTTATTGTGTCTTCTTCAGTCTCCTCAAGCTTTCCCCAGGCTGAAATTGAAATCTTTCAGAGAAAAATCTTTCTGCCTTTCAACCCGCTTTGAATGATCTGATACACACCATCTTTCATCTGTGGAATGTCCATTCATACAAGTCCGTGGCAAAAAACACCCTACTTATTATCACTATGCTATGACATACTCAAATCCTCCTACTTTGGACACAATATGTGAAACCTGAGGGATGCTCTAATGCTGAGAAACTGGAAAGACAGCAAAGAGGATGACCAGCACCAAGGTGGATGGACTTAGTTACAGTAGTGATGGTTCACAACTGGAAGACCTGAATGGTCAAGCTAGGATTGTCATGGTGAAAATCTACCTTATGTAGCCACTAAGAGTTGATAACAACTTAATGGCATATAACCAATCAATTATTCAAACAATCAGTTTGCTATTGATCATACACTGACATGAATACACTGATTCAAGGCTCATTAATTAAATTAAACAAAATATATTCTAACAGTTTAGGAGCCATGGTGGTGCAGTGGGTAGAATGCAGGATTGCAGGCTAACTCTGCCCACTGCCAGGCATTCGCTCCTGACCAGCTCAAGGTTGAGTCAGCCTTCCTACCTTCCAAGGTTGGTAAAATGAGGACCCAGATTGTTGGGGGCAAGACGGTGACGGTGATGTTGTAAAGCGTTATGAAGTGGTATATAAGTCTAAGTGCTATTACCATCTTGAAATCTTGATAGCACACTCAGAGATAGTTATAAAATTTCTAATGCAGCGGTTCCAAAATTCCCAGTCCCATTATTTGCTTGTCAGATAGTCCTAATGTTATTGGGATCCAACATACATATGAACGGCTGAAATTTCTCCAGCCCTGCGTTAAGGCATGTGAAATCATTGATCCAGCACACAGAGAGCTGTTAAAAGGAACAAGTTCTAAAGATCAACATCAGCTTTCAGAACACAGTAGTCAGGGCAATGGATTCTGAACACAAACTGAGGACCACCTTTGTGCAAAGGGGGTGGAAGGCATACGACCCACTCATTTTACATGGTTAAGAAAGAGACCACACTGCTTTGCTGCAGGCTGAACACAGAGCCAGGTGAGGACAGCCAAGCATGGAGGGTTTTTTTTTCTTTTTTAACCTAGCCAGCTAGTTAGGCAGGAACAGCTGTCAAATTAGCAGAGCCAGGAGGCACAGTTAATTGGAGAAAAAATAAAGTGCACCTACTGAAATAGTTTGAGATAATATAGAATAGGTGCCTTGTCATCTGCAGAGATAAAGAAGGAGAGATGGAAGGGAAGCAGTCACTAGAAGTGATACTAAAATAAACCAGTATGATGAGACCCAGTATGATCAGTTCACTCCATGGGGATCAACCATGCTTGAGTAGATTTTATGAAATGGGTCAGAACTGTGTATGGGCTGGATCAGACTAGAAGGTGGATGTATCTAAAACAAAACAGACTGCTTATATCCCATCCTTAAACTGATTCAGCTCCGGTAGTCTTAGCCAAGATTATTACTGAGTTTAAGAGGATTTACATGACTGAGTTTAAGTGGATTTACAAAAACATTGTGGCAATAACTCAAGAGAAGTACTGAAATTAATTTCAAATACTTCCAACATCCCCCAATTCTGCACCTGTGTCTTACTGGATCTTCCTTTGCTCTGTAATTTGGGAAGATTATTTAAAGAATTCTGGCCTCTTTAGAATTAGATCAGTTTGAAGAAAAAAGGCATTTGTGAAAAAAAGGCATCACCCATTTCAGGCAGTAGAAGGTGGAAGAAACCATGTGCAGAATTGCATTCAAACAGAAATGAACATGTTTATGAATTTAGGTTTCTTTCTATTTCATGTTTTCCCTGAACTAAATTCTGTTTGCAAAGTATGTATCACTTTCAATTTTTTTAAAGTTCAGCAGTAAATTGCACACACATATAGGCCCATTTCTCATAGCACCCAGACTTTATAGTGATTTCTTCTAAATATTCACTAATACAGCAGTACCTTGGTACTTGATTGCTTCAGAAACTCATTGAATTTGGTACTCAGCACATTTTGATATGAAAATGTTGTCCCAATACTCAGCATTTGTTTAGTACTCAACACGCTGCTATAGGAAGAGAGGGACGGATGGGGGAATGCTGGGAAGGTCATTGCAAAAAGAGGGGGACGGCCACAGAGGGTCAACAGGAAGTCGGCCCTGGCAGGAAGGAAACTGACATAGGAAAAGGGACGGACAGAAAGTTCTTCCCATACAAAACAAAAGGTCACATGGGAAGTCACCTGGTTTGTTTGGGACGCCTCCTTTTTAATAGTCGTCGCAGCTCTCAGAACTAATTGCCAAGTACCAAGGTACAACTGCATAATGCATTTTATTTACACTTTTAACATATTTTGCTGTGAGCTTTATTTATTTTTTTGTTCTCAAGTTTTGAATGAGCAATTGCATTGTGACATTTAGAGAGTATGTATCACAAAAAATGACAGAGTTTTCATTCCTATAATGGTCTGCACGCACAGACTAAAGTAAAGAAGCATATTATGTACTTGAAAACAATTTCTTCTATTCTTTGGTGAAGAATGTATAACCTATTACCATAGCTGTCAAGGATTTATAGCTTGCTTATTTATATTTCTGGGTTCTATTCTTAGCTAATGCTCTCCTGCTAATTAGCTGGAATTAGACTCATTTATCTTGGCCTTTATAATAGCATGTCAAATAAACCACGACAACAAAAGCAGCATTTTGCAATCCTGATGCTGTTCAAAATCACGGCAGACGTTTTCATGTCTCCTTGGCTTCTGGAGATAAATGCTGAGTGATGCATATCCTTCATAGGGTAAAACTAAAGCATATGGTTACGGACTATAGGTGATTTAAGAAGCAGTAAGACTATCATCTGGGTTTATAAGATGGTGTCATGCAGCGCTGTGCTTGAGGAGGAAAGTTATAAACAAACACAGGGCTTTGGAATGTGAAATGAAGAATCTGTTTAATCTGCATGTAATCTCTGTGTTTGAGGGAGAGATGGGTGGGCTTGCTTTGTTTTCCTTTTCCAAGATTCATCTGTAGCTGCTGTGTGTCAAGTTATCTAATACTTGAGTAAGCATCAAAAGGCGGTGAATTATGAACTCCTGCAAAACTGTGCCAGTGCAGGCAGATGTAGACTTGACTTCCCCTGAGAATTGTGAAGTATCGGGAGAGGGAGATTTTAATTTCAGGTTTAAAAAGCAGTTGGATCCCAGAGTTAAGCAGCCGTTACATCTCTAGTAGTGAGTAGAAAAATTACAAATCTTTTTTTTTTTTGACTTTCTTCCATTTGAACTTATCTTTGGTTTGCTTCTTCATGCACTTGCTTCCATCACCAGAAGCTAGTTGGATGGAAACCAAAGGAAAAGGTTTCTAACCAATGGTGCTCAAGTTATGACATTTACATTCTGGAAATATTTTCTTGTTTTTCTCTCTTATTGGCGAGCAAAAATGGTATTTAATGGATTGATCATTTAATGGGGAAACAATATTGCAGATATGCAGCTTAATGTGTACTTTTGATCTTCGGCTTCTAGCCAAACATGAGTGCCATTATCGAACAACTGGATACTGCTTTCTGCCTATTATTCAGATTTATGGATTTATTTTAGCTGATTTTTTATGGTTCCTAATTCACCAACTACGCTTAACAGCTTTCCTTTTTTAGAGGGTCCAAATGCCAAACATGCATGAACATTGTGAATCTAGTTGTGCTTGGAAAAATCTGTTTTTAGCAAGTTGTACCGCATGAGTCAAATCACAGGAGTTCTTGGTTTTTAGAAATCCATCATATTTTCTGGTTAAGGGAACAAAAAAGAAAGAATAAAATGAACCTGGAGTAGGGTAAAGTGGGGACTGGGCAATGCTAGTGCTTCAAGGCAATTTCTGAATAGATTGAAAGTCTTCATAGGCTGCCCATTAATGGCGATGCTAAGGCACTGAAAAGCATGGGACATTACATGAGGAGACCCTGGTGGCGCAGTGGTTAAAATGAAGTATTTCAGGCAAACTTGGCCCACAGCCTGGAGTTTGATCCTGACCGGGCTCGAGGTTGACTCAGCCTTCCATCCTTCCAAGGTCAGAAAATGAGGACACAGATTGTTGGTGGCACTATGCCGACATTGTAAACCCCTCAGAGAGGGCTGTAAACCACTATAGAAGGATAAATAAGTCTCAGTGCTCTTGCTATTACAACATGAAGGAACCACTTTTCATCATTGAAATAAATATTTGCTTAACGTTGAAAACTGTAACTAAACTTTCAGATCTGGGTGCACTGCACTGAGGTGCTGTCTACCTCATTTGATTGTCTAGAGAACGGGTATCAAACTCAATCGTGTCATGTGATGCATTGTGATGTATCGCAACCTTTTTTTGCCTTTGCTGAGCCAGGGTGGGCGTGGCGTGTGTGTGACGCATCCGGCCCGTGGGACACCAGTTTGATACCCCTGATCTAGAGACAGCCTCTTGAGGCCAAGGTTGTCAGATGCGAACAATCAGATCCACATAGGAAGAGTTCAATTTGCTGCTTTATTACTCAAATCTATCCCATAGAGATGTTCTCAGACTGGCGGTTTGCACCTGGGTTCATCTAGATGAGGTTCAAAGACATTCAAGTGGATGTCAGACTCTGCCTTCTTGTGTTCAGATAGGGATTCCAGACTAATTCCCCATTTGACTCCTCCCTCTTCGAGAAAGAGTCATTGAATTTTTGTCCAAGACAAAGCTCATCCTCACATTCTGAAGCCATCTCCCTTGGCTTTGTGATGAACAGGATACTAGTTCCAGATAGACTTTGGGGCTAGTCTTTTGGTTTTAAGTAAGTTCCAGAGCTTAAACATTCCTACAACTGACACCAGACAAAACAGAGCTCTCCTTCTCCTTTTCAGCATATTCATATGTTCCTTTTTCACTTTCTAAAGTTCTTTTAAGTTTTCAACAAAGGAGAAGAAAACTCTAATACATAGAAAAGTTATGTTCATCAAGGTCATCTTCGCCTCCCAATTCAAAACTTCCTTCCATAGGTGTAATCTTGTGAATTTTCACCATCATCTGATGGCTGTGTCAGCTGGCTTTGTATTTTTAAGAACAGCAAGCAGACCGAAGCTTGCTCTTTTAGCACTTCCAGGTGCTGCTGAAGGTGTGTCTCAACACATAGCTAATTTGTCAGAAGGGGAAACTGATTTCCTTTTCTCCCTCTCTCCCAGCATGCTATTTCCTTCCATAGGTGCAATTATATTTCATCACTATATCACCAGGAGCTGAGTTAGGATTCCTCCCCTTTTTTTCTCTGCTCTGAGGCTTCAATATTTGAGTGAATTTGGATGGATTCACATAAGCAAAGTACGTAGCTAACCGAACTAATTGAAACAAATTAGAAATCAGATACAACACAATAAAAGCAGGGGAGATTAATTCATTGATTATGTGTCATCATGTCAGTGATTCCATAAATGGGCTTCAGAACTTCCAACGGTGCACCCATCATTGCCGTAAGTGAATCTTGATGCTGAAATGAAACTGAGTCCATCCACCTTGCTGCTGGTCATCATCTTCTTTTTCTCTTTTCTTCCACCTTTCCCAGCATTTTAGAGCAGTTTATCCAGAGAGCTGCCTTTTCACATAATGTGTCAAAAGTAGGATGATTTGGGACTGGTCATTTGTACCTCAGGAGAGAACTTGGGGGTTGATTTTCAGTGATCCATTTGTTCATAAAAATGGATGATAGATAAATTGCCTGGACTGATTTTCTGGTATCATCAGCCAGAGAACTCTGTGTATCTTGTCCTGAAGGCAGGACAAGAAGCAATGGATGGAAGCTAATCAAGGAGAGAAGCAACCTAGAACTAAGGAGAAATTTCCCGGTAGTGAGAACAATTAACCAGTGGAACAACTTGCCTCCAGAAGTTGTGAATGCTCCAACACTGGAAGTTTTTAAGAAGAGATGGAATGACCATTTGTCTGAGCAGGGGGTCAGACTAGAAGACCTCCAAGGTCTCCCTCAACTCTTTTATGCTGTTATTCTACTGTCTTGTAGCAATGGATTTTTGCAGTCAGAACTGTTAGGGATATTAGTGAGATAGAGATGTTGCAAAGCATGTCCAAATACATGTTTCCATGTCTTTATCAGAAGAGAAAAGATAAAGAAGATGTCATTCATTCATTCATTCATTCATTCATTCATTCATTCATTCATTCAATTTCTATAGCTAGCCATTTTGATCCAATAGATGGTGTTTTAAACAGAGTTTGGTAGAGTTTTCCTTTCTTTATGATATATAGTACTATGGTAGATCTTATAGTACAGTTTTTTAATGTAAATTACCTATCTTCTAATTTCAAACGGTTTAATATTAACTGCTGCAGGAAAAATAATTGTGAAAGGAGGTGCCATTTGATTGTCCAAAATGCTGTACCTAGAGCAAGACTATTTAAACCACCCCACTTACTCCTTCCTTACCAGATAAGCAAAATCCTACTCAAAATCTAAGACCTCCATAAGGTTGAATATTGATTGCATGTTATTCAGCTTAATATTTATGCCTCTGTCTTTCTCCTCCCTCTTGTCTGTCAGTTCTCACAACTCTTTTGAATTTGTTTTGAAACTTTGACATTCTATCTGAGGAAGTAATGCTAAAAGCTATATTTCCTCTACAAAATGATTTTTTTTTAAAAGAAAGAAACATAATTTATTAGGCAAAGTTACTTCTGAAAGGAGACGTAGAATGCTTTTCTGTTTGGATGAATGGAGAGCCATTCAACATGCATGTAAAACATAATCGACAAGGGTGGGGGTTATTTCAACAGGTGGACAATAAATAACTAATCAGTATTTGCATGAGAAAGAAAAATGATGCCTCTGCTATTTAAGATAAAGTTCCTTAATATTCTTACAAAAGCAAAACAGGTGTCAAATTACTTCTGGTTTAACATTCCATGCTGTGCTATTAACTGAGTCCATACTTCATTTAGACTTATGAATATTTATAATTTTGAAAAGGGAGAGAATGTTGCTTAACAATTTTATTTTTCATTACTGATTGCCTCTTTGAGCCTCCTTTTCTTACATTACATATACTTTGTTTGTTCGTTTTTCAAAATGGACTTCTACCTTGTCAGGTCCTGTAAGATGGTACAATCATAGCTGAGGTGAATGGATGCTAGTTTGAGATGAAGCAGAACATCTCAACCATAAGGAGAAAAACAAAAGGTCAGCCAGGCATCCTCCCATCAAAGGCTAAGAGAAAGGAGGGGGACATGGGGAGGGGAACAAATGGGCAATCAAACTGCCTGTGTACATGATGGGAATTTGAGAGGGGGGAAAGACACCTTGATGAAGAACAGGAGAGCTCAGAACAAGCTTGTGCCAGCAGCCAAGGCCGTGCATGCTGAGAAATGTGAATTGCCCTAAACATCTCAGCATTCTCAAGACACCTAGGTGGATTCTTATTGACAGAAGATGGACTGGTCAAAGGAGTAAGAGAAACTGATAAGGTGAACCTGAATGTCAGGTGGAATAAACTGACCTATCTTTTAATGAACAATGGAGATGTCACCCATATGAATTTCTGAAATAGCAGGACCAGGTCCATTTGTAAGAATTTAGTGTTATTTAATTCATTCACGTAAGATATGCCTGGAGGTTGGGCTGGTCTTCAGAATTGCAAAATCCTAAATGCTGGGGTAATTGAGATTTGGGAAATAAGTCAAACAATTGGGTCATGATCAGAAAGCTGCTGATGACCCCCTCCAATATCAAACAAGTGTTTTTGCCATTTCATGATGTTGAAGATAGCAATCTTCCCCAGATATGTAATGTAACTCTGTCTTATCTTGACTATAGCTGTACAACAATATATATATCAGTCCTTCCACAATATGCTGGGAAGCATAGAGCTCAAAGACTTCTTTAAGATTGTTCCCCCCCCCCAGGAAAAGGCAAAGTATAATCGCATAAAGAAGCCTGTGCACATTCAAATTTTGTTAATGATGCAACTGCTCCAGTAACTTCCAGTGATATCTTATGAACAAGCCTTTGGCAATTCAGACAGCAGGCTGACTCCTGGATAAGTAGCAGGAGACCTGAGAACAACTGCAGCTAACCAAATGTCCCATCAGTAACCACCGTTACTCAGCAAAACAATGATAACAAGCTGTTCTACAGCCTCATAGTGAAAAGCTCATCATATTTATTTATTTATCATGTGTATGTTCCACCTGTCACCCAAGATGTTCAGGGAGAGGTATATTCCAAAGAATAATTTCACTCAACCCACCCTAGATGAACACCCATGAGCCTCACTGCACTGTATGATCTGCTTATTGTATATCCCATTTTTAGAAGTTAGTGATATTACTTGAGGGGATGGAAAGTCCAGCACTCCTGTCCTGATTTGACCATAAAATCCTTTTGTTCCTGGAAAAATAGATGTGCTCAAGTTATTTCCACCTTAAAGCACCCCAGTTTAGATATAAAATACTTCACTCTGAGTCAAAAAGAGGCTGAGCTGAACAGAAGTGCTTCAACCTCAAAAGATCTCTTTCAAATTCAAGACAGATGTTTTGAGCTTGACTTGGAGAGGTTTTTGAACTTAGTACAATTCAGTATGAATTGAGAAGCCCATCCGCAATTTAGAGGCAGAGTTGCTGTCCGTGGTCCTGAAGTCTATATCTTTGGCTCGGTTCAAGTCAACATTAACTTGAAGGCACCAACCCTCACCCACCCACACCCCAAAATCTTACAGAATGAAAGGCAGCCTTCACCTTTGTCCTGGCTCAAAACTTATTGACCCCACACTTGGATTTCTTGGGGGGGGGTGTCAGAGAAAGCAGCTTCACTTAAAATGATGAAATGAAGAGCCAACATGCAGATCTCCTTCGTAATTCCTCTCCAGATAAAGAGAAGGACTTGAGACCACCCACAAGTATTCCAGACACTTGATCCCCATGAGGAGACTGCAAGATTGTGGTCTTAGAGTTACGGGAGATAAAGGAAGAGCCATCTTACTCAATCTGAAAAGGACATTGGGTTTGCATATACTTCCTTTTTCAATCACTTTTGGAAATTGTTCACAGTTTAGATATCATTAGCTATTATCAAAAAAATGTGAAAACACCACGTTTGGTTTTCCTTTAATCCTTAGAAAAAGTAGCTTGAAAAACAAGTTTAAGAACTTAAAAAATATTTTTTGGAATAAACAACAAAAAGGTTTTATTTATTTATTTTTATTTAGGCATTTAGAAATTTGCACATAAACGAAGGTGAAGGTGGATTTGAAATAAGAATTAATTATAAGAAAACTTCCCACCAGAAAATACTTTTGTTTTGATTTTTTTTTAAAAAAAAAAAACAGCTTTGGGCACCCTGCCCTACACCCTCTATCACCATGACTGCTATTGTTTCTATAAAGCTTTACAAGAACTCATGGCAGCCAGCATGCACAGTTGTCTTTTGTTACTGTGCACACATTCATAATGTATTATCTTAACCCACAGGAAATATTGGCTAGCATTAACCATGACATCCTAAATCTGTTGTAAAATACTTCAGCATCGTAATGCATCCGGTAGGACTAGAAACATTGAAAGCAAAATGATTTAAGCACTTTCATGGAACAGAAACTCCTTTTTTCCCCTTTCTATGTCTTAAGAAAATAAACTGCAAGTTTTGAACATTAAAAAAACCCCCTTATCTATAAACATCCTGGTGGGCATGTATGCACTATTTGATCATATATATGAACTTAGTCGCAAACCATTCATATCCCATTTCAATGGAACTTTTCATGGCCAAATTTTCCTGAACTAGGGCCAAGTACTTCACTGGCCCCTCCAAACAGCAAAGCAACATATATAAGTTCCATTAAATTAGCCTCTTGAGAACATAAAAAACCCTAATAAAACAAAATAATGACATAATATGAGAGTGCCCAGTCCAATTTCCAGTAATAACTCCTACAAGATTTCCAAGGTGATCTCCCTGAAATAGCTTTATGGAACCATACATTGTAGACAATTACTAAAGGCTTCCATAACACAAATTTTGAAGATTTCTCTTGGGAAAGAATTCTATGCAATGGAAAGTCCCATCAGAGCAGCCCTTGTTGATCTGCTGGATTTAATCTGTGGAACCTCTGCTGTAGGTATTCTCCCCAACCTAACACAATCTTCATTTATTTTATTTTATTCATTTTCAGGATGCTTTATTATTTTCTTTGACAGTATCTTTGGCAGATTATAAAGTAGCAGAACGTGCTTTTAGTGGGGATGTCTATTCAGATTCTCAGTCATCCAGGTCATGGTTATCTCAGAGGTGCTTTTTCAAAAGGCAACTGGATTTTGTTTTTTCTTTGAAGATTTTTTGCTTATCATTCAAGAAGCTTCTTCAGTTATGACTGAATGCTGGAGGATGGAAGGATTTTAGTGGGGATATTTTAAGAAAATGCTTAGATCTAAATACACATTTCTTCCAGAGGTCCTGTGGTATGCCTGTAGTGTGAACCTAGTTTACTTGGTGTGTTCAAGGTTCAGTGTATTACGGAGTTCCAGGACTGAATAAATGTATTAACCATCCTATCTTTGTTCAATGAGTCTAGTCAGTCTTTCTTTGCATCAAGGTTAGGCAGCCTTTTGATAGTTGAGACTACACTTAATTATGATAAAGTTCAGATGTAGCAATGCTAGATAGTAGATGCTCTTTGATCTTGGTTTTTCTCTGATCTTGGTTTTTCATTTGCAAACTGCAATTAACTTTTGAAGATGGAGAGTTGGTGTGGACAATCCAATGATCAGCTTGATGGGCATGGCCACCAAAATCTTTTTTCCACTTGAGTTTGAATAGATCTTTCTTTGTGACTTTTTATTATGCTAATTCCTTTGAAGAGCCTATGCTACAAATTTGTTTGCTGTATATTTCCCATCTCCAAATCCCATTTGTTGATTAGTGACAATTATGATTGGAAGAGGTACCTCAAAATGATTTCAAGGGCCACATATAGTCTTGTGAACTCAGTTTACTCCTCTCTGGTTTGTTGCAAGCTCTGTAAAGTGCACAAAGCAAGATATGAGAAGACGATGGTGATTAATTTACATCTCGATTTGATGGCAGCCAAACTGAGTTTAATCCAAGTGTCACACTGAATAGAGTGAAATCAATTGCTAACTGTGCAAGAAGGGTTAAAAAAAACCTGTACGGAGAATCTGGGTAGGAAAACGAAAACAAGAGTAGCTAAATAGGAAATGGGGGAGAAAGAGAGAGACGGAGAGCAGCTTGTGGCTGAAAGAAAATAAATTCTAGGTGTGAATGAGGGGAACTTGAACTTTGGAGATTATATGCTCCAGGAAAGGGGAGAGCAATTAATTTCTAATCCAGCTGGACAGCCCGGAAGTGTCAGAAAGGCAATGTCCTTCAATTTTAATGGTAAGAAAATATCACAAATATATTTATGTGTCCTGGGTTCTCAGTCCCAAGACTGAGATGGTTTGGGTAGTAGCTTGCCATATTTTATTTGGCAGCTCACAATTTATTTCTTTCCTCACTGTTTCATTCTGGGTAGGGTCTCTCGGGCAGATTCTTTGTTTATTTACAACGGTGAATTTTGGCTTCTGCAAATCCTGACTTTGGATTTATGCCGGCATAAACGAGAGCAGAATTTTGGCATTCTGTCTGTAGAGTAATGGGCTTAGGAGTGTTGATCGCAGGCTTTTGGCCTAGTTCACCAAACATTTATCATTTATTTAAAGTTCTCCTGTTTAAAAATCTGGTGGTTGAGAGAGAAGGGATATTTCATACCTCAATTTTGCTTTTAATAAGAAGGAGCAACTTTGGATGTACCAACACAATGCAAAGCAAACAAAAAAGAAAAACTCCTGAAAAGTCTTTTATAATTGATACATGTTACTTTTAAAAAAGATCATCCACAATATGAAAGAAATTCATCACGGTTGGAGTACAGTAATCCGTATTTTTATTGCTGTGAAATAAAATCCAAAGAGAAAAGGGAGGTTTTTTTTTTAAAACCCGATAATGAATCCTAGGAAATACATTATCCCTGTGAAATTTGCAATCTTCTTCTTCTTCTTCTTCTTCTTCTTCTTCTTCTTCTTCTTCTTCTTCTTCTTCTTCTTCTTCTTCTTCTTCTTCTTCTTCTTCTTCTTCTTCTTCTTCTTCTTCTTCTTCTTCTTCTTCTTCTTCTTCTTCTTCTTCTTCTTCTTCTTCTTCTTCTTCTTCTTCTTCTTCTTCTTCATCTTCTCCTCCTCCTCCTCCTCCTCCTCCTCCTCCTCTTTCTTCTTCAAATGGAAGTGAGTATATAAGAGGAAAAAAATGGAATTAATGATTTATTCAGACTTCATAATGGTTCATATTGAAAAAATCATGATTGCAGTACTAGATATCCAGAGTCATACCAGCATTGTAATAGGCTTCTTGAATAAATTGTCCCACTGACATGGGAATCTTAGCATATGAATAACACACGTTGCATTTTGTCCTGCTTGTATAAGATTGGTAGGATTGTGCTTTCGTATTCATGGCACATGAAAAAGAGACGGGGGAAAAAAAGAATCACAAAGATGAATTACAGAAATACAGAATAACAGACTTATAAGGGACCTTGGAGGTCTTCTAATCCAACCCCCTCCTCAAGCAGGAAACCTATACCCTTTCAGACAAATAGCTGTCCAATCTCTCCTCCAGTGATGAAGCAGCTACAACTTCTGAAGGCCAGCTTTTCCACTGATGGTTTTCACTGTAAGGACCCACCTCAGCTAACCACCCAAGAAAGCAGAACTCTTGAAACAGGCATCGTCTCAAAAGGAAACTTTTATTAGGGGTTAGTGGCAGTAGGGAAATCAAGGCAAGATCTGGAGAAAATCCCGCTTAAACGGTATAATGAAGCAAGCAATATTCCTCCTCCCACCGAAGTCATAGTGTCCATTTGAAATCCAACCAATCCACCAGTGGTACGATGTGCGGGTAACTGGCACAGTTGGCGCCCATCTCAAGGTCTTCTCCAGCTTTCGTTTCTCGGTAACTGTCTCCCTGATAAGGGAGACACATTCCTTTCTCAAGTGGATAGAGGCAGGAGAGGAAAAGTAGAAAGCGAAAGTTATCCCAAGCAAAAGCAATTATTCCCAAACAAGAGCACAAGAGTATATATGCAGTATATATATATAAGGAAGACGATACGGATTTGGGGACCTGACAGTAAGGAAATTTCTCCTTAGTTCTAGGTTGGATCTCTCCTGATGAGCTTCTGTTTGTTATTTCTGTTTGTTATTTGCCCTCAGGTCTTTGGAGAATAGGTTGACCCCTTCCTTTCTGTGACATGAGATGCCTTTCTTTTCACAACTACCTACTACTCTAAACAAAAGAGCAAAGGGTAAATAGATGAATGGATGATAGACATATGGATAGATACAATAGTGGCCAAAATGGTGGAAACCTTTTGGGAAAAGTGTACAGTTGGTTACGTTTCCACCCATTTTTCTTCTAATTTCTTTATAACTGTAGCCTTGTTCACTTAATAATACTATTTTACATCGCTTTCTGGGCGACCAATCAACTCTTTGCATCATTATTTTAATTTTATTATGTTTTGCAAGCTCACTCAATGAAGGAACACAAAAAAACCCATCCAACTTGATAGCGATCACATAACACACTGACAAATGTCCTCCTCTCACTTTCAATACATGATATCAATAACTGAGTCCTACTGTGATCTGATTGGCTCATTGCCAAAACAAGATGACACCTGATTGGTTCTCTAAACACTCATGCTCATCGGCTACAATCAGATGAAGGAAAGCTACCTGATATCAACCTAAGCAAGTTGTGCTTCCTTTTTCTGTTTATTTGGCTATAACCTTTCATAGAATACAGTACAGATAATTGAACAATTACATTTTTGATTGAATTATCTTTCCATTGATATATAATTTTATGGTACTACTCCCCCCCCCAAAAAAGTGGTGTTATTAGCCATGAAACCGCAAAAATACACTCTTCCCAAAAGGTTTCCACAATTTTGGCCACTATTGTACATAAAATAGCTAAAAAAAAAAAAAAAGACAGCATCTTCATGGTGTGTTACTACTCTGTTGCCATCAACTTTCTTTTCTCCTCTTCCAATTTGGATCTTGGCCTCAGAGAGAATTCCCATCTTTTTCTGAAACTCCAGAGATAAGAACAAACCTCTTGAATTGACTAAGCCACTGCAATTGATCTAAAACCGATGTCCGGAGTTTCTTACTACTATTATATTTTAGTGGAGTTTTTTTCTTTAGATGCTCTTAAACACAGCTTCAGAGTTTCTCTTTCAATTTACTTTTCATCCATTTTTGCCAAAGACACTCTGATGAAAGGTACAAGTATTTTTTTTTTTTAAAGAAAAATCTAAGCGAGGGGAAAAAAAACTCCCAATGAAAGAGAAAACAAAAGTACATTTTTTTTTTCTTAAAATCCCTGGAAGACCTTGTTCACAAACAAATTAATATTCATGGACTCTTTTGAGTCCAGGGAGATTTAAAACAAAATTAGAAAAGAAAAAATAAATGGGGGGGGGAGAGGTGCTATTCTATTAGCAAGCTATCCACATTAATGACCTGAGGCAAATTTGAAGTGCCAGTGTGATTGCTGATGGATTGTGCAAATAAAGCCACATGTTTTCCAATGGTTCCCTCCAGTTTGACATCTAAGACATCTGATTATCAGCCAAAGACAGTGTGTGTGGATGAGATGAAAAAAAAAAAAAAAAACCAGCTGGTTTCCAACTGAAGATTGTATTGCACTCATATGGAGTATTTGGAATAGCTTTGTCTTTGTCATTAACAACAATAAGGCATTAGGACTGTTTCATAGAATTTCAGCAAAGCTAATATTTCAGGTACCTTAATAACAGGAGTCCAGAGAAGAATGGGACTTGGATAAAAAGCTCAGCTTCCCATCATAGTGAAAAACAGTGGGAAGAAGAGTGAAGAAAAGAGAAACAAAGATGATTAGGAGTCTGGAGAATAAAGGGTTGTAGCTGCGGGAACTGGGTAGGTCTAGTCTAATGAAGAGAAAGACTAGGGGTGACTTAATAGCAATCTTCCAATATTGGAGAAGCTGTCAGAGAAGAGGGAATTGACAGCCTAGCAAACTAGAACTAAAGAGAAACTTCCTGACAGTTAGAACAATTAATCAGCGGAACAACCTGCCTCCAGAAGTTGTGAATGCTCCAACACTGGAAGTTTTTAAGAAGAGATTGGATAACTATTCATCTGAAATGATACAGGGTTTCCTGCCTGAGCAGGGGGTTGGACTAGAAGACCTCCAAGGTCCCTTCCAACTTTTTATTATTGTTGTTATTGTTGTTGCTGTTGTTATTATTAATCATTGCATAGTCAGCCAGATGTTCAGACTGGATTTTGCATTTTTGTCTACCTATCCAATCCTTACCAAGGATCTGGGATAGGCAGATATGGATGTTTGATGGTATTTACAGATATCGTCACAGGATGGAAGCAGTTCCTAATAAGGCTGCCTTTTGCAATTGACTAATGGCGAATTTGTCAATGCCAATGGTGTTCAACTGGTACTCCAGTTGTTTTGGGATTGCACCCAAGGCTTCTATCACTATTGGTACTACCCTTGCTTGCCTTTGCCACAGTCTTTCTATTTCTATTTGTAGGTCTTTGTATTTTGTTATCTTCTCCAGTTCTTTCTCGTCTGTTCTGCTGTCTCCAGGCACTGCCACGTCCACTATCCAGACTTTTTTGTCTTTCTTATCGACAATTGTTAAGTAGTAGTAGTAGTAGTAGTAGTAGTAGTAGTAGTAGTAGTAGTAGTAGTAGTAGTAGTAGTTGTTGTTGTTATTATTATTCTCCAAAGCACCTGAGGTCAGGATAAAAATTCCAGCCTAGAATTAAGAAGACATTTCCTGGCAGTGGAACAACTGCTCCACAGATGGACACAGCCAGTCAGGAAACCTAGTGGAATTAACAGATGCTTAAATGACCTCTTTGAATTACTGCCCTCAGTCTGATGATGTGATAAATGGAGACTTTCTGAAACTGACCAGCTTCCAAGTCTAAGAGCTTCCGAGTTTCGATTATATCTGCCTCCAATCGGCAGCACTAGTTGTACATGGCCAACAAAAAAGGATCTTCTTGGTGGTGGCCCCTTCTTTATGGAACATGATTCTTCCCCCTTCAAGTAGGTTTGCCCCTACCCTGCTGCTTTTCCAAAAGACCCTAAAAATGTGGCTTTGTCAGCCTGGCTGGGGATCCTGAATGGAAATAGAATCAATTAAGTGGCTGATTTGATTGTATAGTTACTGCCCTGGTTTTATTTTTTTAAATGGTTTTATTATAGGGTGGATCTTTTTACATTTTTAAAAATGTTGTAAGCTATCCGGAGTCATTTATGTATGCGAGTTGAGGGGCTATATAAATATGTTCAATAAATAAAATAATAGATAAACATGGAGCAGAGATCTTAACCCACTCATTCAGAACCCTTCTGTGCCTAAAGATTAAGAGATTAGATGTAACAAGAACAGTGTTTATTCATTTCAGATTGGAAAAAAGACTTATTCCAGTACATCTAGTACATCAAGATATGCATCTATAGATATGGATATAAATTCAGATGCCTCTTTCCCAGTAACAGTTTTTTTTCTCCAACATAATGACTCCCACAGTGCACACAAAGGGTGACCCTTTCAGAAATGATAACATTTTAACAAAATGTATTTAATAAAGTCCTACTTGGCATGGCCTCAAGACTGCCTATTTAACATGTTTACATTAATCCCCAGCATTTTGAACATGAGTGGAAAACAGCCTAGGCATCTTAATTGCAACATTAAAGACTTCAGAGTATATTTTCCTGACGCAGTATAGGGACTAACATGTGGCCATAAGCTTCCATTATGACTGAATATATTCATGCCTGTTTAATGATTCATTCATTTACTAATGAAATCTTTGTATATGTATAATTACGATGCAATAATAGGCATAACTATAATGAATGTGTATATTATCTGTGAAGAGACATGCAGGAAAAAGCATCTATTTGCTTCGGAGTGATTCCGCATGCACACACAAAAAAATCTTCATTTAATGGATAGTTCCATATCAAGTTCTACTTTTTGGGGAAATTCTCATTCTTATACATTTGTATACGGTTCTTATGGGAATGTCCTCTTTTGTAGTTATTATATATCTGAGGCTGTGTCAGTTCATATTATTTTGTAGAGTATGGTTGCCCTGAATTCCCTGCTGGACAACAGGAAATGCCTTTTGACAGTTCTAATCAAAGAGTGTGCTGGTTAGGATTCAGGGTGGCCGTGATGATAAATAATGTAAATAATTTGGAATCTTTGTCAAGGCTTGGATCATATCTGCCAAAAGCATATCAATATTTGTGCAGGTTTAATTACCAACTAAAGACAGATGCAGAAGCACCAGAGGTTTTCAGTTTACCCTGGGTGAAAAAGAAACAAACGCATGTAAGGTATGGCATTTATTAGAAAAGAAAGAGCTTGATGAAATGCCCGTGTCTCGCTTCACCTGGGGTAGCAATAACTCCGTCTGTCTGTCTATCTATCTGTATGTCTGTCTGTCTGTCCTTCCATCCTTCCGTCCTTTTGTCCTTCCATCCTTCCATCCATCCTTCCATCCATCCATCCTTCCATCCTTCCATCCTTCCATCCATCCATCCACCCTTCCATCCTTCCATCCATCCATCCATCCATCCATCCTTCCATCCTTCCATCCATCCATCCTTCCATCCACCCTTCCATCCTTCCATCCATCCATCCCTCCATCCATCCTTCCATCCATCCATCCATCCATCCATCCATCCATCCATCCATCCTTCCATCCTTCCATCCTTCCATCCATCCATCCATCCATCCATCCATCCATCCATCCTTAACGTAAGTATGTGCCGTGTTAAAAAAAAACAACAACCCAAAAGTATTTCTCTCCATTTTGCCTGAATCCTCTTTTTTCAATGTATGACTTTGAATCTTAGCATTGGAAGAGGGGGAAATTTTCTCTCATTTTATCTATGCCCTGTGTGGTTTTATGTCCCTCTATCATGTTTCATCACAGGACCAACACATCTAATTTCTTTTCTACTTCCTTAACAGATTGTTTTAAGATTGATACCTCCTACTTTATAGCCCATCAACAATAGTCTCTCTTTCTCTCCTGCCGCCCTCTGTATGTGTGTTCGGATGTCCATGTTTGGCATTTTCTGTCATAATTTCTGCTGATAATGGAAATTTTCCACACTGCTGTTATTTTTTAGTGGGCAGAAAAGTTGTTGTTGTTGTTAATTGTGAAGTCGTGTCTGACCCATCGCGACCCCATGGACAATGTTCCTCCAGGTCTTCCTGTCCTCTACCATCTTCTGGAGTCCATTTACGTTCACACCTACTGCTTCAGTGACTCCATCCAGCCACCTCATTCTCTGTCGTCCCCTTCTTCTTTGCCCTCAATCTTTCCCAGCATTAGGCTCTTCTCCAGGGAGTCCTTCCTTCTCATTAGGTGGCCAAAGTATTTGAGTTTCAACTTCAGGATCTGGCCTTCTAAAGAGCAGTTGGAGTTGATCTCCTCTAGGACTGACCAGTTTGAAAGCCTTACAGTCCAAGGGACTCGCAGGAGTCTTCTCCAGCACCATAGTTCAAAGGCCTCCATTCTTTGGCGCTCAGCCTTTCTTATGGTCCAACTTTCACAGCCATACATTGCAACTGGGAAAACCATGGCCTGGACTATACGCAGGGCAGAAAAGTAGTATCTACATTTTCCAAAAGAGCAAATAATGACTACTGTATATTTAAAAAGTGAGGCTGGCATCCAGCTCTGACGAAAGCTGGGAAGTATGGAAATTGTTGAATAGACTGTGCAGCAGAGTCACTTTGAACAAATGGGGTATCCAGTGGCTTCTGCATTTGTGGTGACATGCAGACAACAACACTTACGTATACCTGCCCTTTGTGTCCCAATCAGTGCACACTTGAGGACGTCATGGCAGTGTGATAGAACACAATTCATGTTGCTAGTTTCTGGGCAAGATCTGTTTAATTTTGTATTTTACATTTTAAATTTTATGTCATACAGCGTGCCTTATTTTAACTGCTATGCTTCTGACACGAATAAGCAAATGTTTAAAAAGCTCATTGACAAAATTCTGTTATGGATTCAGCTTTGATGGAAAGGAGACTTATGCAGAAAAAGGGCAATATATCTTTAGATCCAGGGTAACTCACTGTTATCCTTACAGCATAGTGATGCAAGCTATAATAGGTGACATTAAAAATGATGCAAGAAAAGATAATTATGTAACCCAAGTCTTCCTTCTTTGCTCCTCATCACTGCCATCAAGTGGATGTTTTTTTGTTTTTTTTTTAATCCTGGCTGCTTCCATTAAACTGCCTTTTAAAAATATATATAGCTTTGTTATCCACCAACTCTCTAAACCGAAGCAATAATTAACTGGCAGAATACTCTACTAGCAAAGAATGAACAAAAAGGTCTCTGACAAAGTTTGCTATTTTCTTTTTTTTTTAAAAAAAGCATACTGTGACAAGAAGATATATAATATGCAGTTATCTGGAGGAGATTTGATAGAAGAGAAAATTTATTTTAGAACAGTTAATCATATGATAAAGTTTGGCAGTTTTTATTTTCGATTCATCAGTTCGGTAGCTTCTTCTCGCCCTTCAGTTTCTTCTGTTTAAATTAACTGCACGCCTCCATTTTGTCTTCTCTCTGCAACAGTGTTTGCATTTCAGTTCTAGCAGTCTCCAATTCTTTTTTTCTAGCAATTCCCCTCCGGGGTAAAATTATTTGCTCCTTTTACAGCAGAGGTAGGCAACTATTGCAACTTTACAACTGGCTAAGGAATTTGGGAGTTGAAGTCCACAAGGTGTAAAGTTGCCAGAATCGCCCATCCCTGTTTTACAGGGTGTTTTTATACCTTTTTTTTTTTTACTCTTGAGCCAGATAGAAACTGGAGTTATGCTTCAGGTTTTATTCGTTTTTATTTGCCACATTCGTAGGCCAACCATCTTTTTTTTTTATCTCATTTTGTCTTAAAGTCCAGATAGATTCTGAGAATGAATTTTCTACCAGTCAGGATAAATTCTCCTACTCAAATGGTGGAGGATGGAAAGATTTATATAAATCTTTCCATTCTCATATTAAATCCTCATTTAAATCTTATATAAATCCTTCAATTCTCCACCATTCAGCCAGAACTGAAGAAGCTTCTTGGATGAGGAGCATTCAAGGAAAGAAACAAGAAAAAACAGCTGCCTTTTGAAAAAGCACCTTTGGGACAACCATGACCTGGATGACTGAGAATATCCATAGACACCAAACTAGAGCTGTTGGCTCAGAGTTGCAAAAAAATCTGGATAACCAAATACTAAAAAAACTAGACATTTTGGAAAATCAGAAGAAGATAGCTGGAGCTTTTAGTTCCTTTGCCTAACACATCTTACTCATTTTTTTCAGATGGCCCTTAGATCTTGGCAAACCATAGTTTGATTGATGAACTGGATCTGCTCAATGTAGGAGAAAGCTCAATTCACACTTAGAGGATTGCATTTGGCTCGACAGGCTACAGGTGGGATAGGAAGGACTTTCTCCTGGTGATGGATTTAGATATTATCTTTACAGATCGTGACTGGCAATGGCATCGTTTTGGAATGTCCGTGTTCCCTAAATGTGTGCTCAGGTTTTCGTGTCAAAATTTATCTTGCAGGAGATTAGCTAAAATGGGTCCAAATATTTCTTCCACGTGCTGGAAATGTAAATTGGCAATAGGGACATATTACCACATGTGGTGGGAGTGCTCAAAAGCCCGTGACTTTTGGAACAATATAAAAAAATGGCTGGAAGAAATACTAATGATAGAGGTAGAGTTAAAATCAGAACTCTTCTTACTATGCATTACTACGCAGAAATACGACAAAGGGATATTTTACTTGATGTTACACATTCTCATGGCTGCTAGATTGGCGTATGCACAAAACTGGAGGAATAAAGAAGTTCCAGCAAAAGAAGAGATTTTATATAAAATTTTATTGTGTGCTGATATGGATAGGCTCACAATGGAAATAAAGGACAAGACAGATTACTCTGAAATCTGGGACAAATTCTATTGCTGGTGTGAATCAAGGAGAACTGTTCGGGTTTCAAGTTAGTGTTAAGATACAAATATATAAAATTGTATGTTAGTATATAGAGAAACAAATTAGAGTCTGTATTGTATAGAAAAATATGTATATAGAGAGATTAAGAATTATATGTATGAAGAGGAACAAATTGTTAGGAATATATTACACTGGAATGTTACATTATGTCCGTCTTTGTTTTGACTGTATTATAAATAAAAACCTTTTTTTAAAAAATAAATAAAAATAAATAAATAAAAAATATCTTGCAGGCTTTCAGCCCATGAAGCTAAGCTTAAGTACACCTTTTTATAATGATAGGCATCTGTGAATGAATTCTTCTTAAGGCTGACAACTGGACTTCACATCTTGTTTTCTTCACTGTGCATCACTTGTGTGACGGTGCTGACAAGCAAAGATAGATGGGACACCCAGAAGTCCATGTTTAGCTCCTAAGGACTGCTGCCTTGACGGTTACCCCCTGAACAAAATTGACTTCTTAAAAAAAAAGTAAGCAATCCGCTTTTAGAATGACTTTTGGCATTTACAGCTCCAAAGATAAAGAAATATCACAAAAAGGATGGCAATTACCTGAGCATGTTTTACCAAAGTAGCCAAACCTAAAATAGAGTTCTTTTGCAAAATGGATCATCAGATGCACAAAGCAATCCAGAAAGCAAGTTTTAAAGATAGCATAGATCAGGCTATTTCTGCTTGGCCCTCCTGTGGCCAAGATGTTGCTCAATGCTCTCTCTGACTGGCTGTTTTATGCAATGGAAGAGATTCAGTGCAAAGGATCTCTTTGGATAGTTATAGTTCCTCCAGCTTCAACTGCTGTAAATTTAGTTCATATGTTGTGGATCCAAGCACCGAGTATATTGAATGATTGGATTCAGACATTGTGCAGCTCCATTGTTTAATTATGTTTTTTTAAAAAAAAAAAAAAATGACCCACCATTGGATGGATTCATGCAGTGTGCTAAATCATGCTTCACCAGCTAAAGTGCCTAGTCTCATGCACATTACTAAGACAAAACCAAATAAACCATACAGTATGTAATGGCTTGAGCATAATCTTAGCGATTAATTCATTATTTTGCAATTCCCATCAAAGCAACAGAGCTGCTGCAGTTTTAGCTCTGTGCTGCTGTTTTGCCTCACCAAGGTCAGTACTGTTCCAGATGTGTAAGGCCTTCTAAAATAATCACAAGCTAATGCCTTTTCGGTTTTCACAGCATATGGTTTAAATAAGATGGAGCCGACAGTAAATGTCCATTTCCCTATAAATCCCCACTAATATGAGTCATTCCAATATCTAATCATTGCCTTAATGTGTACTTGAATCAATCAACTATGAGAATAAGAAGAGCACACTTTTAAATTGAGGGCAAAAGGGCCAACCGATGATATATTTGCTAGCATGCCACAGACTGTGTAATGCTTTTATTCCCCACAAACACAGTGCAGTAAAGATTCTGAAAACAAACTTCTCAACCAGAGTAATCTTAATCACATTTCCCAGCAGAAAGGAAATTAAGCTTTTCTGTAGCCTTTTATACTTTAAGATAAGTTGAAAACGTAAGAACCATCGGCTTCCATGTATTTAAATTAAGAGAAAGTGGTTTGCATAGATGTTTATCTGGTTCATAATTATTCTTCTCCCCTCTCAAGTGAATTCTTCAGGTTTGCCACCCAAGGCAATAAATTACTTAATGTTCTAACTGTATTTTAATACTCCCTGCAGCATTCAGCAGTATATAGAGCTACAGTGCATTCTATTTCAGTGAGGTTGAATACCTTGAAATTCCTGGCAGCAACCAGGGGTGTGATGATTAAGAGTTCTGCACTTCATATCGTTGTGGTTGTTATTTGTAGAAATGCTAGAAAAAATGTTTATATTCAATCGTTATTTATTAAAATACTAGGAAATGTACTAATTTAAGGTTGATAATACTTTGGCCACCTAATGAGAAGGAAGGACTCACTGGAGAAGGGCCTAATGCTGGGAAAGATGGAGGGCAAGAGAAGAAGGGGACGACGGAGAATGAGGTGGCTGGAGGGAGTCACTGAAGCAGCAGGCGTGAGCTTAAATGGACTCCAGAAGATGGTAGAGGACAGGAAGGCCTGGAGGAACGCTGTGCATGGGGTCGCGATGGGTCGGACACGACTTCGCAACTAACAACAACAAAGGTTGATAAAAGAGAATATTATTGGAAGAAGAGAAAATCAAGGAAAGCTATTATGTGGATTACAGAACTATAGAAACTAATTGTCATTGATTGTTTGTAAATATAAACCCAGACAACACGCTGTTCACCAAATATTAAGGTGATTATGTTAAAAAAAATATTTTTTAAAAAAAGTTCTGCACTGAAAGAGAGAACTTTGACCATCTGAGTTTCAACTTTAAGACTGACAGACAAGATGAAGAACTCTGGATGTGCTTCTGTCACCCTTTCCTAGTATTTGGGAGACAATCCAGATCTTTTCGGAAAGCGAAAAATGATGGGGGGCTGCTGAACCTCAAAGAGAAGGGTGCACAGGTAGTCCTGGACTTACAACCATTTGTTCAGTGACCGTTTGAAGTTACACCAGCACTGAAAAAAGTGAGTCACGACTGCCTTTCACACTTACGACGGTTGCAGCATCCCCACGGTCACACGATCAAAATCAAGATGCTTGACAACTTGTATTTATGACAGCTGTGGTGTCCCTGGGTTTGTGACCTTCTGACAAGCCGAGTCAATGGGGAAGCCAGGTTCAATTAACAACCATGTTACTAACTTAACAATCACTTAACAGTGATTCACGTAACAACTGGAGCAAAACTCACTTATCAACTGTCTTGCTAAGCAATGGAAATTTGGGGCTCAGTTGTGGTTGCAAATTGAGGACCACCTATATCAGTGATGGCGAACCTTTTAGAGACCGAGTGCCCCAAACTGGCCCCGCCCCCCGCTCCACCCACACCCCGCCTGCCCACAAGGCCACTCACTGCCTTCAGGGCCCGCCGCAGATTGCCCAGGCAGCCCAGCAGCGCCATGGCAGCCACGCCCTCTGTCCGCACCCCGCAGCATCAATGCGATGGGGCATGAGGGCAGAGTCTTGTCTACACTTGCCTGGTTGCCATGTCCTTGGCTGCACTGCTCTGCATGGGCCACGTTCAGGAGCAACTCTCCTTTGGAGGGGCTGCTGGTGAAGAGGGGGTCACGGGGGGAGGCAAGAATGGGACAACGGCACGTGTGCCCACAGAGAGGGCTCCGAGTGCCGCCTCTGGCCCCCGTGCCATAGGTTCGCTACCACTGACCTATATTCTCATCCTTATAAAATTATCTCACACAATGAGCCGTGATGGCACGTGGCAATACAGTATTGCAGGCTGACTCTGCCCACTGCCAGGAGTTCGATTCCTGACCGGCTCAAGGTTGACTCAGCTTTCCATCCTTCAAAGGTCGGTAAAATGAGGACCCAGATTGCTGGAGGCAAAAGGCTGACCCTGTAAGCTGCTTAGAGAGGATTGTAAAGCACTATGGGGTAGTTTATAAATCTAAGTGCTATTGATATTGGTTTTGAATTTCTGGATGACTAGCAGCAAGACATTATTTAAACTCTGCTTCAAGGCTGCGTGGAAATAATTTCTTCCTTATCCATAACATTTTCGTTAAGAGTGTCCTTCAGCAAAAAAACAAAACCCCTGCCTCTCATTTTTTACAAACACACGAAAAGCAGGTGACTGGTGGGCAAGAAAATCAATAGGAGAAATCTATTCTGGTGTCATCGTTGCAATGATATTGATCAGTACATCTATAAAGCAATTAAATTATCTACTTAGTAGCAAATTTAGTTGGGGAGGGCATCGAATTAAGTTTGTCGGGAATGTTAATTACAGCTCATAATAGGATTAATCTGAATACGCAATTGAGCTCCATAATGATTCCTCTTTCAGGTTTGAATGGTGATAATAGAATTTACTTTTAAAATTGCAGCAAAGGTTGCATGAATTAATTAAGAAAGGGGACAGCGGGGGAGGTGGATATGAAGCACCGTGATTTTGAAAAAAAGCAAATGAATCCAAAAATTTAAGCTAATATCCATGCGGCTAAACACTAATTGTAGCAATGTAAAATAAAATACCAGCCATTCCGGGAAAATTCATCTTTGGGAATGTTTCTAGGTGACCCAGTGTTGACAACAAAGCATCTATGTTATATGCAAAATGAGCAAAAGAGCTATTCCTTTGGTCGCCATCCTTTTACAGTGAAGGGGAACAGTTCCGATTCTTCCTTTGGAGAACCAGAACAGAAATAAATCTAACTTCTTTTAAATGTGACATAGGTGCACATGCCTGTGCAAAATCAAATGAGAGCGGCTGTGGTCTTGTACATGGATGATTATCAGGACATAAGGAAAACAACGGAGCTCTTAGAATAATAAACACGCCGATGTGTTACTGAAACCGTAAGTGACAAATAGATTGCTTTGAGAAATATGATTCAGAGGATTTGCAGAAAGCCATGGACACCTACAAAGACTCAGCGGTAAGCATTTCTGCTGCAAAATCCATGCATATTTCTCAGGGCTGTCAGGCAAAAAAGAGAATCTGGATTCTCTCCATGTTAAGAACGCCCAGCTGAAGCTGAAGTACTGTAAGACTTTGCTCCGTGATAACGCTGATGCATTTTCAGTCCTCAGGATCTCTAATTCAAAATTAGTGGGCAGGAAGTGACAGGGAAGTCTTCTGCTCAAGATCGTAAAGAATTATTCAGAAAACATTGTGCTAAGCCCCAAGATTAACAATCTGATGTAAAAGAAGAGAATCATCCATTCCTTCTCCTCGGTTGGTGGGACTCAAATAGGTGAACAACTGGAGTGGATGCCGCTTCCGGAAGTCCATTCTGGGCCTGGGCAACAAAAAATTAACTACCGGTTCTGCCGAAGTGGTGCAAACTGGCTGAATCCCACCATTGCTTCTTCTTCTCCTTCTCTTTCTCCTTCTCTCTGCTCCTTTTTTCTCCTTCTCCTTCCCCCCCTCCTCCTCCTCCTTCTCTCTGCTCCTTTTTTCTTTCTCCTTTTCCTCCTTTTTTCTCTTTCTCCTTCTTTCTCCTCCTCCTCTTCCTCCCTTTTCTCCTCCTCCTCCTCCTCCTCCTCCTCCTCAAGATTCCTCTGACCTTAAGACGTTTGACTTCACTAAATTAATTTCCAAAACATCAGAATTTCTGTTTATTTGACATTACTCTAATTTTTGCAGGGCGCGTCGTACCTTTTCAGCTTTCAGATCTCTCCTATGAGCACAACGTGCATGCATATATACAATGGAAAGGACTTGGATGGGTGAATGTACAATATGTGGTGGCCTCAAGATTCCATCTGGTGGCTTTTTACCAATGAGAAACAGGGACGTTGTATTTCAGTAACACTCTTGGTGGAGTAATATTTCTTTTAGGGCTTGACCAATTGTCCAGAGGTGGTTCAAGGTAGGGATTCAACCTTGGCAATGGCGGTAGTACCATTTTTCTTCTCTGCTTCTTTCCCATCTTTTATGTTTCTTTCCTTTTGGCTGTCGCTGGAAACAGGAAAGGTCACAGCTTTTGAATTCTCCATAACAATTAGATCTAATGCCACTTTAGAACAATTGCAAAGATGAATGAACTGGAGTTCATTTGGAAAAAAAAATCTGAAGAATATTTTTCTTTATTTTGGAAGAGGCAGGGGTTGGGAAGAAAGAGGGGGAAAGCTTTTGATTTTATCTAAAAAAAGATGGAAAAGATGGAGGAAACAGAGAAGAAAGGGGGGGAAAGCTTTTGATTTTATCTAAAAAAAGATGGAAAAGATGGAGGAAACAGAGAAGAAAGGGGGGGAAAGGCTTTTGATTTTATCTAAAAAAAGATTTCTGAGAAATTTTGACTCATCTCTAATTGTATGCAGGTATATGAATATATGAATAGCTTTTAATCTCTTTCTTTTCTGTCCCACTGCTATTTTTGCTTTGAATGGCTCGTATTTTACTCCACCAATGGCGTTTCAGCTAGTATTTTGCTGCCCCTCTAGGGAAAGGGGAAATGGGGAGAAAAGTCAAGATTCAGTCAAATATTCATTCACAATTAGCATATTTACTTGTTTTTGGTTAGATCAGTCAAGCGAGGCGTCCTAAGGACAACTAGTCTTATTTGTAAACTTCTATAACAACTCAATAATTTCAGTTTCAGTCTTAAGATGTGTTTTATTTCCTTTGTGTTACAGACTGTCTAACCACTGTTGTTTATCAGTCCAATTAGGTCAAAAGCAACCTACAAGAATTCTGTTCAAACAAGCTTTGAATGAGGAATACGTTTGTCTTTTTGAACATAATGTTAAGTGACTCATAATTATTTGTGTCTGTTTCTCTCTCTCTCTCTCTCTCTCTCTCTCTCTCTCTCTCTCTCTCTCTCTCTCTCTCTCTCTCCCTCTCTCTCTCTTTGAGAGTGAAATTCCTTAGAGCTTTGAATCTCCAGATTTCACTTTTAAAATAAGGCAGGAGAAGTAAGAGAATACGTTCTTTGATTCACATAATTTATTGGTGGACTGATTAGACTCTGCATTTTTGTCATTTCATTAGCTTCTTTGAAGTAAGGTAGGCCTTTTATGGTATCATAAATGGAAGTGAAATGATTGTCCCCGTTCCATGACAGGCTGTCAACAAATTCCAAACATCTAGCAATTAAATAAATAAAAGAACATCCCTCTATGTTTGTAAGAATTTTCTCTACCTTTCTTTTTGGTTCTGCCAGAGTGTGTGTGTCTGTGTGTGTGATCTCTGGAAGGTAGAAACAATGTCTATGTTTGCACAGAGAAAAGGAGATGAATAGAAAATAATTAAGCGGTGCCCTTGACGCTCTCTGAGCTTGGTTGTCTTCTTGCAGACATTTCACTAGCAAACTAGGCAACAACATCAGCTAATGAAATGAAATGTCTGCAAGAAAACAACCAAGCTCAGAGAACACCAAATGAGCTACAAATATTTTCTCCTATCAGAAGAAAGGTTACTGTGAGCATAAAATGGTGGGTATGGGGCCTTATATACCTCCTTAAACTTCTTGGAGCAGAAGAAACTAATTACTTAATTATAATTAAATATGCCTCGGGGTGATAGAAAGTCCTCAGGCAGGCATTCCAACAAAAAGTCCTCCTTCTTCTTCAGCCAGTGGTCCTCAAAATGGACTAAAACCGTTCTTTTGCAAATATTACTATATATGGGTGGGTGAACCTAGAATAACAGAGTTGGCAGAGACCTTGGAGATCTTCTAGTCCAACCCCCTGCTCAAGCAGGGTGGGCGGAAGCTATCTCAGCAGGTGGTGGCACCTGACCAACATTGCTTGACCTAGAACAGGGGTCTTCAAACTTGGCCATGTTATGACTTGTGGACTTCAACTCCCAGAATTCCTCAGCCAGCATGCCTGGCTGAGGGATTCTGGGAGTTGAAGTCCACGAGTTATAAAAGGGCCAACTTTGAAGACCCCTGACCTAGAAGTTAGCAGGGTCAGGAAAGCATATGGCTGTAGGCTACACCTGGAAGGGACAGGGTTTGGAGGTGGCAACACTGTGCCATCTTGTTGCCAACTCAACTGCATGGCTGTATCCCCATAGTTTTTTGTTTTGTTTTGTTTTTTGTACAAGAGGTGTTCTTTGAACAGAAGAAAAAACACCACAGTAGGATTCTTAGAATTCACCAAGGAGATTGATGTAAGAATAATGCATTTTACAGAGAAAAAGTAGAGAGGGAAACCAGATCTGTTCCATAGCAAATGGCTGAATGCAACTGACAGACATGGCAGGCCATTTACGTACAAAAATAAATAAATAAATAAATAAATGATGGAAATCTGCACATCCATATACTAAGCCTTATAGTTCAAAGGAACACCAAGATGACAAGGAAGGATTTAAGCTTTAGGGGGGGGGAAATATTCCCTTTTAGCCAAAACATGCTAATGACAATATAAATATCAAACAGTCCTAACTTATTAAGAAACTTTTCACCCAAAAACAGAGAGAAAGAGTCCCTTAAGTAGCATTGGCAGATAAATATATGTGACTCAAGAAAGATAGGAAATTGGGTGGGGGGTTTAAAGTTCATGGCCACTGATTTACTAATTATTCATTCATTATTAAATTATTAATTTAATGGATGCTAATTACGTACATTAAAAAAAGTCTGTCAAATGGATGGAGGGGAGAAAGTTAAACTGGAATGGATGGTAGGCAGAAGTGGTTCTTAAGGTCTTGCCATCTCTTTAAATGTCAAAGTCCACGAAAATTATGTTTAAAGGGATTACTTAATGGGAGGACCATGATCCAGAGACACCAATAGGGGTGAACCAGTCTCCTCTTTCAGCTTAATTTCTTCTGGAACAGTGAAACTATGCTCCTTCCGCAAGGCCAAAAGGTGTACAGCCAACTAAAATTTTAATTTCATTACCTTACTATTCTCAAATTGGCTTTGTTACGCAACCTATGTCAGTTTGTCAGTAAAATATTGGCTCACTAATTGGCATGTAGAAACTGTAGCTTCGGGACAAAAAAAAAAATTCAGAGTACCATTTGACTGTATTTTGAGATTAGTGAAGTCAAACATATTAAAGATGTTAAAGCTAATGTCTAAAATTAATGTATCTGCCCTGACAGCAAGTCATACTTTTTCCTAATTCAATTCCTTAGTGGCCACCTTGATTGCTGTTTCCAAGTCTACTTACCAATATGATTGATAGATAGATATAGGGAGAGATAGAGATAGAGATAGAGATAGAGGTATAGATATAGATGATATACAGATAGTGAAACATTTGTTAAGTGATTTTTGCTCCATTTTTCAATGCCACAGTTGTTAAATGAATCACTGCAGTTGTTAAATTCGTAACACAATTGTTAAGTGAATCTGGCTTTCCCATTGATGGGTCGCAAAAGGGGATCACATTTATTTTATTTATTTATTTTATGAGACTTATATACCGCTTTAAGTGCAAGCACTCTCTAAGCGGTGTACACGAGTAAGCAATGTATATATATATATATATATATATATATATATATATATATATATATATATATATATATATATATATGTCTTTGGTTGTTCGGGTTTTCTCCCACGTAAAATTGGAAGTGTCTTGGCGACGTTTCGACGAAGTCCCATTCGTCATCTTCAGGCTGGTGTTTTTAGCTTCTGCTTTGAGCAGCAATGTGTGGTCTTAGCTGTTTCTTCCTTTTAACTGCCAGTGAGGGTATGAACTGATTGGATGGGAGCTTGGCTGTGTTCTGATTGGGTGGAGGTGTGTTCTGAATGGTTAGGGGCTTGGCTGTGCTCTGATTGGCTGGGGGAGTGTTCTGTTTGGTTGTGCTCAGGTTAGTCTGAGTTGCAGAGGGGTTTAAGATTTTGGGGTTAGGGAGTCGTTTGTCAATAAGGGCGGGTTTCCAAATGGCTGGTAGGCGGGAGGTATCATCTCGCTTGTTCATGCTGTGTGGGCGTTTTTCTATCTCGATGGCTTCTCTGATTATTCTGTTATTAAAATGTTCACTTTTGGCAATGGTTCTGGTATTTTTAAAGTCAATTTCATGTCCTGTGGCTTTAAGGTGTTGGACCAGGGAAGATGTTGGTTCCTCTTTTTTGACTGAGTTCTTATGTTCTTCAATGCGTGCACTTATTCTTCTGTTGGTTTGTCCGATGTATGTGGTGGGACAAGTGGTGCATGGGATTTCGTATACTCCTTGAGTATATCCCATGCACCACTTGTCCCACCACATACATCGGACAAACCAACAGAAGAATAAGTGCACGCATTGAAGAACATAAGAACTCAGTCAAAAAAGAGGAACCAACATCTTCCCTGGTCCAACACCTTAAAGCCACAGGACATGAAATTGACTTTAAAAATACCAGAACCATTGCCAAAAGTGAACATTTTAATAACAGAATAATCAGAGAAGCCATCGAGATAGAAAAACGCCCACACAGCATGAACAAGCGAGATGATACCTCCCGCCTACCAGCCATTTGGAAACCTGCCCTTATTGACAAACGACTCCCTAACCCCAAAATCTTAAACCCCTCTGCAACTCAGACTAACCTGAGCACAACCAAACAGAACACTCCCCCAGCCAATCAGAGCACAGCCAAGCCCCTAACCATTCAGAACACACCTCCACCCAATCAGAACACAGCCAAGCTCCCATCCAATCAGTTCATACCCTCACTGGCAGTTAAAAGGAAGAAACAGCTAAAACCACACATTGCTGCTCAAAGCAAGAAGCTAAAAACACCAGCCTGAAGATGACGAATGTGACTTCGTCGAAACGTTGCCAAGACACTTCCAATTTTACGCGGGAGAAAACCCGAACAACCAAAGACCTATATACAAATACCCGTGAAAACCTCAGAAAACATATATATATATATATATATATATATATATATATATATATATATATATATATTGCCAACAATCTGGGTCCTCATTTTACCTACCTCGGAAGGATGGAAGGCTGAGTCAACCTTGAGCCGGTGAGATTTGAACCGCTGACCTGCTGAACACAGTCAGCTAAAGTGGCCTGCAGTACTGCACTCTAACTGCTGCGCCACTGGGACTCTACAACAGTCATAAAAGTGAGTCAGTTCCCAAGTGTCTGAATTTTGATCTAGCCTACAAGCCCTGTAGTTTACAAATACACACCCACATAAACACCAAAGCACACCCACTGTAACTTTGACGGCCAATGCCTGCACACCAGATCAAAGCGAAGGTGGTAGGACAGAAGTCCTGTAATGTGGAGAAGAAAATCCAGTTGGCCCTGATTGCTGCATTTGATCATATGAGAAAGTGGGAAAATGCTAGGATGAGGGTGACATATGCACACAGATACACACATACCTCTATTGTAGAGGCTATTGAGTGTAGAGCAGGGGTAGGCAACCTTGGCTCTTTTATGACTCGTGGACTTCAACTCCCAGAATTCCTGAGCCAGCATAGAAAGAAATAAACTCCCAACTCATCTTCCTCTTGAACATGTTTTCATGTTTTTTTTTTCTGGCCCACAAATCTTTGAAAGCATTTGTCGCTTCGCGAATCCTCTCTTCAAAGCCAACATTTACATGTCTTTCTCCTTGCAGTCTATGACGCTCTTTCTTCTAGATTGTGTAATATCAGTATTTTGGAACTGAATGCTTGAAAGGGCATCCATTTTTTGAGCAGAGGGCTGCGTTTCTCTTTTTTCCTCCCCAAATCCCATATGGTGCGCTGATTTCCTAGCCTTTGTCATAGCAAAATTGATTTTATAATCTTATTCATTTCACCAGGAAGGTTTCGTGTTATCCAGACCTGAAGGTGATTTTGATGCTGTTTTAAAGATGTTGGTGATGAAGCTAAAGAGTTTCAATCCAAACAAATTGCGTTGATTTCATCTGAATCTTTATTTACTCTGCAGTGCACCAGCGATCTGCAGTTTATTTCTCTGTTTCTGAGTGCTAAATCCCCCTTAGCCATGCTAATAAATATAGCATGCTTAACACAGCAGATTAATGTCTCACCTTCATGGAACAGAATGTGTTAGTTTGTTAAAGTGAACGGTGTATGTGTGTGTGTGTGTGTGTAAACACATAATACAGTTTTTCACACACAGAGACACACATGTGGAAGCAGGAAAACAACCACAAGTCTTGAATCTTTGACAGCAGATCAACGCTGAGATATCTGTAAAGCTCTGGAGACCTGTTTCATTTGGCAGGTAGTTGAAAAGGCATAGTGGAAAGAGAGAGAAATTTAAAATTAGATTCTGCAGTTCTGGAAGCCTAATGGGCACATTTCTGTTTTGCTAGAAGGGGGTAAATAAATTAACGTTTTGCCGGATATTCTCAAAGTTTGAGACTCTGCTGAAAGCTGCAGATTTGACACAAGGGCAAACAGAAACTTGCTGAATCCCATTCTTTACATTTTGGACTGCTAGTTTTGTTGCCATAGTTGTTTCTTTCTTCTAAATTCTAAGCGTCCTTGTGGTCTACTTTCTCCAGATTGCTATTTAATCTGACTGGCAGTCAGCATCGCAATAATTGGGTTCTCTAGCATTTGCCACTATGATATGAAGTCGTGTCAATGTTGCTTGTAATATTTTCTAGCACAGGGGAAATTATTGGTTGTTGTTTTTTTTTTTTTCCTGGATGAAATTCAGACAGTTCCATCATGTTTTCCTGTGGGAATAAAAGAGGCTGGCCATAGTCACAATACAGTATTTGTGAGATTTAATTAATCATGCCAAGGTTTTCAAGGAAATATTCGGCAGATCACTCAGCTGATCCCAGTAGGTTGCCATGTAGCAGTGCATGCACAACTAAGGAAATAATTGAGGATGTGCCTAGTGAATCACACTGAAACATAAATAGAAACCCAATACCCTAGGAATACTTCTCTATTCAGATTAAAATTGTTTGAACTGCACCTTGTTCAAATGTACATTAGATTATGTGTTCATTTTTGGCAGAGCTATAGAATCTATTTTCCTCGAGAATGGAGAACATAGAACATAAAATAACAGACTGGAAGGGACGTTAGAGGTCTTCTAGTCCAACTCCCTGTTTGAATGGGAGACCCTATGGATGTCCAGCCTCTTCTCAAAAGCCTCCAGTGATGGAGCATTCACAACTTCTGAAGGCAAGCCTTTCCATTGATTAACTGTTCTTACTGTCAGGAAATTTCTCCTTAGTTCTAGGCTGCTTTTCTCCTTGATTAGTTTCCATCCATTGTTTCTTGTCTTGCCTTCTGGTGCGTTGGAAAATAGGTTGGCCTCCTCTTCTTTGTGGTAGCCCCTCAAATATTGGGACACTGCTATCACAACTCTCCTGCTTCTTTTCACTAAACTGGAAAGACCCAATTCCTGAAATCGTTCTTTGTAGGTTTTAGCCTCCATCCCCCTAAAGTACATTTGGAGTAGAGCAGCCATCATCTTAACACATGGGTCCCACCACTAATTGACTTGCCGGTCATTCCCTTTATGTCAGTCATGCTCCACGTTTGGTCGTTGTTTGTTATTTGGCATGGTCACCAATGTTTCCACTTTGTACACGGGCGAGCCACTCTCCATCCACAGCACGGAACTTGTCAGAATTCCAAAGTGGGTCCTAACTTGGTCCATGCTGTCAGAAGCAAATTGGAGTTATAGCTGGATATCCTTTGGAGATCTGCACATATCTAGTCCCTGATGTAAAGAATTAAGCTTGCAGAAGACAATCTTGTCATGATACATTGGATAAACACTACTGGGGCATTTATGCAAAGCCCACGGTTCTCTTGAATTTGTAACACTGAAAAGGTGATGACATTTAGCTGACAAGCAATATTTTTGCTTAACATAGATCAAATTTCTCTTGTGCACAGAATATATTTTCTGTGATTTGTCTATGCTTCCGAGCAAAATCTCCTTTGATAGTCTAGTACAGGGGTAGGCAACCTCGGCTCTTTTATGACTTGTGGACTTCAATACCCAGAATTCCTGAACCAACCATGCTGACTCAGGAATTCTGGGAGTTGAAATTCATAAGTCATAAAAGAGCCAAAGTTGCTATGCCCGGTCTAGTAGATAAGCATATTCTTCTACTTTTATCTATCTTGGTTCTGCTTGGGGTAAAGGCCCAGATGCTGACTCAAGCCGGGCCAGCAATGAAAAATAGCAAAAGTGGCAGGATCAAAGAAATCAGAACTGTAACCAATTAATCTGAAAACTATTTAATGTTCCCATTAAACTGGGCACCCAACTGAATGGGAGATCTGTCTCACAATGAGTGAGAGTTCCATTTTCCCATTGCCATTAAAATGTAATGCTTTATTTACTTCTCACTTTTGAAGGGATGCTCATGGTCTGTTATATTCTAGCACTATTTTTAGAATAAGGCAATCGTTCAATTTCCACCCACTGGTCATCCACCAATTGTTTTTAGATATTGCTCAAATCATCTAAAGGGTGCGATGGCTCAGTGGTCAAGAAGCTGAGCTCTGGGTTTGAGTGCCGTGCAATGGGGCAAGCTCCTATTCTTGCAGTTTGAAAACATGAAAATGCGAGTAGATAAATAGGTACCACTTTGGTGGGAAAGTAGCAGTGTTCTATGGTTTGTTGCACACTCTGTGCTGTGGCATGATGTCATGCTGGCCACATGACCACAGACGCGTCATCAGACAATGCCAAATGAGCACTGCCCCCTTGAGGTCAGCACAGCTGGATAGTGGAAACCTTTTGTTATGGTTCCGGCTAATGAAACACTTCAAAGAACTTCCAGGCATTTATTTTCCTAAAAGTCAGTGATTGTTACAAAATATCAGCACAGGCATAACTGAGGGATGCTAAGATTTAAATTCTCTTCCTCTGAGCAATTAAATTATCAGCATGTTCCCTCCCTAAATTAGCCGTCATATATCACATTATCCAATTAGTGTAAAGGTCAAAGGTTTCCTTCCTCTTTCTTTCCTGGGCTTTACCCCCACCCCCCTTCTGCTCTGTATTAACCCCATGAATACCAGACAATTCTGCATATTGTCAAAAGCAAGAATATACAATATTTGCAGTGTTGACACTTTTATCTTTACCTTTGCTCAAATCATTTATCACACACTGTGTGATAAATATTATTATTAAATTTATTTGTCACCTACTTCGCCATGAGCTATTTTAGGCTGCTCACAACCATAAAAACCAGAAAAATAAAAAGGAAGTTTAAATAAAGTGAAAGTAAAATAGCGGAACCATATAACAAGTCAGGAAAAAGAAAGCCAAGAAAACACATTGATATGACCAGTAGAAAGGATGGGTGTGTGGGGAGCTGAGAGCAAGGGGAGAGGTGGAGTGTGCTGTCAAGCTAGCACACTGTCGAACTCTCCCATTGGGTCCCTGGCCACTTTGTAGAGCCAGGTCTCTAAGGCTCTTATGAAAGGATAGAAAGTTGGGGGAAGATCTTACTCTGGAGGCCAGGATGTTCCAACAGGCAGGTGTTGTGGCAAAGGATCCCAACAGTCCGAGTTCTTTGACCAACAGGATCCTCAGTAGGCCCTCTCTTCTGGCCCAAATAGGTGATTAATGGGTGAATTTATGGATGGATCAAGTCATTATGGTGGGAAGGTATAGGGCAGACATGTCAAACTCATGACGTTGCGCAACGTATCGGAGCTTTTTCGCCATTGCCAGCAATGGGGAGGGCACAGCTCCGGTATGATGAAACCGGCCCGCGGGCCAGCAGTTTGGCACCCCTGGTATAGGGGGTGATGAGGCTGAACCTGAAGGAGGATTCAAATGGGTCATCAGTCTTACGTGCCCACAAGAGATCTAAATCCAGCCCACCTTGAATTCCATTGACTCTTATCTACCGCCCATTTGCGTTGGCAGTTAATAGCTCAGATTTTTGTAGAGAAATTAAGCTTGCAATAAACCTTTATATTCATTTGAGCTGCCTAGATTTCCCGATTTCTCATGCTTGACAGAAGGATTGCACAAGGTTTAGCATATTGTATACTTTTTGCTTTATTCATGGTTAAAGCATCTGGACTTTGCAGCAGGAGCTCAGGCCCTCTTCCCCAAGTAGCATTACTCCACATAGAGACATTGCTGAAAATGAGGTGGAAGCTTCAATTACCTCAGCATCCAAAAGTTTATTTGATGATTGGCCCTTGATACCTGGAACATATTACATGTCATCTCTTATGTCTGGCCTGGCTTTTAATTAGATTTCAAGAACAACTGAAGGTGCTGTATGTCTAGGTATCAAAGGATCTTTAGGATCACTTTCTCGATCCCGAATTGACCCACCTGATATATCGCTATAATATCATACCTTGTGTTCCAATTCTAGGAAAAGACCAATACCCTATCTGACATACAGTAACCCATAACATTAATAGGTGTTAAGGAGACCACCTTTGGGCCTCATTTCATCACAGAGGCAATTGTGTTCTTTCAGACCCTCATGCCTCACAAGCCAATAGTTATGAGATGTGTGGGGAGATATACAATACCACTTCAAATTTCTCCCAAGCTCTCTTTGGAAAGGTGTAATAGCAATAGTAAAATATTCAGTCAATAGTCCCTGAAATTTTTGGAACTAAACATCAGGGAAATGTATTTAAATAGGAGTCATGTCAGAGAAAATTTCATTCAAAGCAACGTGAAGTTCTCAGCTGAATACAGTATGTTCTTTCACGCAAAAATGTACAGTATCTTGTATTACAATTGTTTATAGCCCGCTCGGTTTTTGCAAAACAAATGAAGGCTGGGGAATTTGCATTCAGAAGATTTCCATATGATGCAAGTTACAGATGACAAATGGATGTGGACTTTTTTCCACTCAGTCTAGAGGGGAGAAAAATCCTATTTAAATAAAATGACCCACTGAAATATTGCCCTACTCTCACAGATAGCAAATGTTCTGAATTTATACCGATCCTTAACTGACAGCAGGGTTGATTTCTGAATAAACTCACACTGTGGGGATTTTTGTGTGAGCTGAGTTAATTTTAAGCCTCCTCCAAGAGCCCAGACAAAGATATTCCTTATAGCAATTCCCATACCTTCTTCGGTAATTCTTTGCCCCCCTATTTATAGAACAAAATCATGAGGTCAAGGATTAATCTCTCTTTTTTTTTTCAACACGTGGATTGTTTCCTAACACCTGGATGCCCAGATGCATAGACACTTGAAAGGAAGACTCATGCTGAGGTCCCTCTATTGAGACAGAGACAACGATTCAATCAGTCTTCCTTGGGGTCCAAAGTGATAGAAACTCTACTATGAAGCAAGTACTCCACAGCCTGCAATGAGCACACATTCTCTCAAGGTCCTGTGGTGAAGAAGCTTCTGGAACAATGTTGGCATACAAATTAGTTTCCAAGAGAGAGGTGAAAAGGTAAGCTATTCATATCAGGTCTTTTTATTTTTTCCTCCATGTTTTCTCTGTTAATTCAAGTATTCTTTCTCTTCAAGTCTTCTCACTGTTTCATCTCCAATCTTGAAATGAAAGCGATCTTTCTTTGGCTTTCTATCTTTTCAGGCTACAATGAAACACCCTTACATTTATGTAAATGGCTATTTGTTTAGGAGTGTGTTTTATCTCAATATAAATGTTAACAAGGCATTCTGGTAATTTTTTGTGTGTGGTTTTTTTTTCATGTCAAGGTCTATATCATACCATTTGGAGAAGTGCAAATCCAAAGGATGGTTGTGGTGTTAATCCCTATGTTGGTCTGGGATTGTGATGTATCTTCCCACATGGACGTATCTGAACCTCAAGTACATCTTCAAAGAACCGCTCAGAGAAGGGAGCTGCCATTCTGCATTGAGATAAATGGATGACTTTGGTCTTTAATGGAGTTAACATTTTCTCATGTCAGGGTAGAGAGAGACTCACAGCTCCTGCTTGTAGAATAGATGACAGATATGGCCAGGAAGGCCTTTGCGGGAGTACATCTGGTGAACCAGTTGTGCCTGGTCCTAGTCAGGGAAATTGTTCAGGCTGCCACTCCCACCCCTGGTCACCTCTTAATTGGACTACTGTACATGGGGTTACCCTTGAAGATCACTCAGAAGCTACAGCTGGTCCAGGATGCAGTGAGGTGAGCAAGTGATGGGCATGGCATGGTATGTACATGTGTTCCTGCTTTTTCACAAACACTAGTTGCCAGTTGGCTTCTGGGTATAATCCAAACTCTTATTATCTATAACATGGCATAGGTCTGGCTGCCTAAGGGACCTCCTGTTTCTTTATGTTTCAACTGGTCTAGTGAGACCAGCTATATTGTGTAATGTCACTGATGAAGCAACGTCATCTTACAAAACCCTGGAAGTCTGCCTTCTCAGTGATGGCTCCTGCCCTCTGTTTCCACCCTATTGGTTGTTTTTTTTTTTTTTTTTTTGCAAGTTGCTGAAAGCCTTTTTGTCCTCCTATTTGATATCATTTCACTTAACAAAAACGTTTGTACTCTCCCAATAGTCTCTTCTTTTTCTCTCTTATTTCTTTTAAGTTGCTGAAAATAGCACGACCCATTACAGTTTCAGAAATTTAGCTTGGACCAAACATACCCCAAGGCATTTCTCAAAGAACAGTAGATGACGGAATCATAGGAATATTTGGAGAAAGACTGGAAATAGAGAGATGCCCAATCACGCTACTGCCTCTGCTCAGGTGGTTGACTCAGAATCCAAGTGGGCAATTCAAGTCTGTTCATCTACCAGCCATCATCTATGTTTACACAAGAGTAAAATAAATTCTTGGGGAAGGAATAGGGCTTGTATCACAGAGGGGTCCTTGGTGCTCTCTGAGCTTTCTTGTTTTCTTGCCGACGTTTCATGACCCAACTAGATAACATCATCAATGCTAGTGAGAAGTGGGATTTGCGCTCAGTTTATATTTTAGTGGGTTGGTGGAAGTGGCCTTGGAGGTACTTTGGTTGGGCTGTTTACTCTTAGCTTGTTTGGTAGTTCCTTGATTGGGGTATTGTTTAATTGGTTGTTGGTCCGATGGTAACTTTGGAGTTAATCTATGCTCAACTGGGTGCTGATTGCTGGTGGGGAGGTGTTTTGCTCTTTCTGTTTTTGTTTTTGGCTTGTTGATTGTCTCTTTTACATAGTATGTAGATATGTTTATGTCTATGTGTCTATTGAGGGCTAATCCATCAGAGGACCAGGCTTCTAGAAATTTCCTAGCATTTTGGGACTTGGCTTGATCTAGGATGGTCACAGTTTCCCGGTTGAAACTATGATTAAGTCTGTCCATATGTTGTGAAGTTTAAAGAGCTTATACCACAGAGCTCCAATATGTCTCCTATCCTTCTAGTTGACTAGTTCCTGTGAAGTGATTGTGGGCTGAACTATTAGCTCCATATGTCCTTGGTCCTGCAGATCTGATTGTCGCTGTTCTTGAAGCATCCAAAATCCTTGCCATGTGCCTAATTGTTGGTTTGAGGGGTGTTATAGTTCATTAATAAAATGAGAAAGATAGCAAGGTACTTATCCCTGAGCAAAAGAAGACACGAATCAATTTGAGATATGTTTTGTTGTGGTTAATATCACTGGAAATGTCAAAGCTTCATAAGATTAACTTTTTGTGACCATTGCATTGCCAGATAGTGGTCTAAAGTTTTCAGTGACCTCAGCTTGCTACCTCACTATAACAGCAACACAAGCCATAGAGTCTTACATGATTAATTAAAATTACATGAGCCCAACTGAAGGAACGCTGCCACAATATGGTGTGTTCAAAGAAGGGACGACACAGAAAAATGTAATTACTCGGTTATGAATAAATTATCTTGGAAAGGGAGAGGAAATGATATATATCAAGGGAGACTCTTGAAATCATTAGTGAAAGTTAATTATTGAAGGACTTTAAAAATGTAAAGCAAAATATTTCCTTAAGTTTGCATTTTGCCAGGATTGTTTAAATGCTCGGTATAGATACATAGCTCTTAACACTACAGGGAGCAAATAAGAGAGCGTGGTTAGCTCTTTGCCCACATTAAGTTATAATGAGCTTTTAAAAAGATCTGGTTTAATGTGATGTTTGAGCCAAGCGTCTGTAAATTGTGCCTTAATGCGTGGTGTGAATTTAGTTATGAATGAAGGCAAACATGCATGTCCCAGGTTAACGTAGCTGGATCCAATCTGGGTCAGTCACTGAGTCAGCTTTAGTCTTCTGAATTTTCAGACTCGTGTCTCTCATCAACATTCTGGTGAGAGAGAAATTCCCTGACAATGGGCTCCAGCACAAGTCCCAAAGTTGAGAAGACTCAACCTGTGGTCCTGGTGACTGATCCAGATTGGATCCTGAATTTAATTACATTCCGTATGAAAGGATCCTCAACCAAGTCTTTATAAAGTGGGTTCTAATATAGATGCCTTACTTATCGGTACATGAGTTGTGCTCAATAGGTGTACAAAAAAAGAAGAGACACTAATCTTCAATGTCTTTCAAAGCTTCCAAAGGCTTTCTCTCTCTCCTCCCATTGGCAAGGGTTCCAGAGGTTCATAACTGAATAAGCAATCTAGGCAACTTGGAACTACAGTGTCACACAGTCTTTTTTACATGGTGTGAATTTAGATTTCAACAAAGAGCCTACAGGGCTGCAGGTGTTGCTAAATCACGATTCATATTAGACACGAATGGCCAATGAAAGCTGGCATCTGAAAGGCCAACAGTTCTAATGTTTGCCATCTACAAACCACAACCGGGCAGGAGAGAGAAATGGGTGTTGTTGTTTCCTTCTTTTGAGTCCTGATGTCACTACATCATGTTGTTTCTGTTGTAGCGTTGCGAAGCATGTTTCATAATTTGCTTCCCTTTGTGGATGTCTAAGCTACTATGGAGGAGGAGGAGGAGGAGGAGGAGGAGGAGGAGGAGGAGGAGGAGGAGGAGGAGGAGGAGAAGGAGAAAATAGAGTTAATCTACTGGTAGAAATATAGTCTGGAGTCTGGAAGTGCTGCTTCCCAGAGGGCAAAGAGCTTGAAATATTTGGCAGGCAGCAAAAGAGTCGAGACAAGCTTCTGTCTAGAAGTTCACAGAGTATATCCATAGTTATGCAGATAGTTGCTTTAGTCTGGCAAGATTCTGTCTATAGGTGAACAAGAATAAATTATTCAGAAATAATTCCACATGTCGTTCTTCCCAACCATCATCCCCTTGGTCATTGGATAGAGTTATTCACTGCTTACATGTCATTAGAGTAGAAGTCCCACTGATTCTGTTATACACTCGCCCATCTCTAAGACCGACCCTTTTGTATCACATTCACCAGCTTGCAGCTATGACCCGGCCTGTAAAGCTCTATTGAATTTGGATGAGTTATAGAGCTTTGTGGCACATATTAAAACTCTAGGGAGAAAGAATCCAGGAAATCCTTCATAGCTGACATTTGTATCAATGATGGCATTATATATACAGCTAAGACCACACATTGCTCCTCGAAGCACGAAGCTGAAAACACCAGCCTGAAGATGACGAATGGGACTTCGTCGAAACGTCGCCAAGACACTTCCAATTTTACGCGGGAGAAAACCCGAACAACCAAAGACCTACATGTGTGTGTGTGTGTGTGTGTGTGTGTGTGTGTGTGTGTGTGTGTATTTGCTGGTAGGCATTTAAAATTATTTACATGTCCCAAGTCTTTTCCAGAGCTTGCTCAATATTTCTGTAGAATCTTTATTAATTAACACTTCAATATCTTGTGATATTTGAATCACTACCAAGTTTTAGCCCAAGGCAATGCAGCCTCATTTTTGTTTTTCAAAGTTCATTAACATTTCCTGTGGTTATGCAGTCATTAAGTTAGGGATCTCATTATGTTGCCATTAGGATAACATAAAACCAGTTCCAGTGTAGCACATTTGTTAATTATAAAGTAATCTAAACCAATCCAAAAGGAGAATCTATTTGATTTATTCTAATTGTTTATAGATGCTATAAATCGCCCCCCACTTCTCTCTTTCTGAGCAGATTCCAAGGGGGCACCACAAGACCAATGAGTTATATATATATCAGTAACAGTGTCCTGGGCATTATCGACCAGATTTAAAAGAAAAGAATTCAGAGGTTTTGAAGGTAATGGCAAAAACCCATTTTAAAGCCATTTGCTGACATCTGGAAAGCTTCAAAGCCATTCCAGGCAATTACATTGTGGCTGGAAGATCGGTCTTCTGCTTGAGAGAAGAAAAGAAATGAGTCTTCCCAAATAATGGGGATATTGGAAAGCAGTCAGGAAAATAGATAGGTACAGTCGAAATCAGGGCTGGAAGGTGTATTTTTTTGCTCTCTAGTTACTTAGAAAGAACAGGATTCCTTAATCTACTCTTAATCTACCAAGGCTGTTTGAGCTGCATGCCATTAAATATACGTTGCAAGCTACTGTAGAGCACAGAGCATTTTTATTTATTTATTTGGATAATTTATATGGCTGCCCACCCACTTTCAGTGACGCTAGGTCACTTATAAAAGAACATAGAATAATAGCGTTAGAAGAGACCCTGGAGGTCATCTAGTCCAAGCCTCTGTTCAAGAATCTATACCATTCTCGACAAAGCTGCTCAGTCTCTCTCTCTCTCTCTCTCTCTCTCTCTCTCTCTCTCTCTCTCTCTCTCTTTCACACATACACACACTCTCTATCTCACTCACTTTCTGTCTTTCTCTCTCTCTCTTCCTCTCACACTCTCTCTTTCTCACTCACTCTCTTCGTCTCTGTTTGTCTGTCTTTCTCTGTCTCTCTCTCACACTCTTTCTTTCTCTGTCTCTGTCTCACATACACTCTGTCTCTCTCTTTCTCTCACACTCTCTCTTTCTCTCTCTCTGTCTCTCTCTCATTGTTGTTCATAAAGTGTCCAAGTTACAGAGACAATGACCAAATCAGAGAAACTTCACTTGCTACAGAAGATACAATCCATATTCAGTGGGAGGATATAGGAAGTAAGGCATTTTATTTGAGAATATCTTGATACTACCTCATTATTATCATATCACTGTGATCTTACCATGTTTCACCAATTTTTGGAAGGAGCCATTAAGGGGGAATTGGAACCAAACTTAAATGTTGCTATCCTCTGCTTCCAGTTCCTGTATGTATTGCTAAAAGTTGCAAAAAGATAATACAATTGTATTGTTATCTCAATTCAATAGTACACATGTTGCCATTTTAGGTCATCAGAAACCAAACTAAACATCTACCTGTGCACAGACTGCATAATGAGGACTTTAGCCCAACTTTCCTCAAACAGGACATACTCTAGAACAGAGGTCCCCAACCTTTTGGGCATCAGGGACCAGTTCCAGGGAGAGAGGCTTCTTCACAGACTGGAGGGTGCGTGGTTTTGTGTGCTGCCTGCATCTCATGGATGGGGTTTTGCTTGTTTGTGTGGCCCAGTTGCTGGCATGCTGTGGCCCGGTACTGGTCCAAAGACCGGGGGTTGGGGACACCTGCTCTAGATATCTTCAGAGTTCCAGTAGTGGTCATATTGGTTGGGGTACTTTGATATCTATAAGGTGCTTAGGAAGGAAAACGCTCCTCTATCAATAGCATGTTGACTCTAAGAGACTCAGAGGTGGATTGGTGGTTAAGAAGCTGGGCTCGTCAGCTGGAAAGCCAGCAGCCCAGGTTTGAGACCCAAGCACCATGTGATGGGGTGAGCTCCTGTCCTCACTCCAGCTCCTGCCATCCTAGCAGTTCAAAAGCATGCACCTGCGAGTAGATAAATGGGTATCACTTTGGTGGGAAGGTAACAGCACTCCATGATGTCATGCTGGCCACATGACAATGCTGACTCAATGGCCTTGAAATGAGCGCTGCCCCCTAGAATCTACAATGACTAGTGGAATAAAATACACAGGGGTGTCCTATGAAAGAGTTACTGGAGGGGGGAAGTCCTTATTCTACTCCCCTCTTACTATTTACAGATGGAAACTTTTTGGAATGGACTTGGTTGGTCAGAAGTTTAGATTTGCCAACTTAATATAAATGCATTTTTTGCTCGTGTTAATTTATGCAGCTCCAGGAATTACATTTTCACTCCTATCTGGAAGGTGATCAATTTGCTTCCTGTCTCTAATAGGAATTTAAGAACATTTATGGTCGTCTCCAGAGAACTGGGAGGAATTCAGAAGAGTTTTCTCCATTCCTTTCTGCTCATAGATCAGCGTGGATTTAAACAGGAGCAAGAACAAATCTTGGACGAGCTTAATAACTTTGTAGAAGACAGAGGTCATTGCTTTAATTATATTCCTCACTGTTTCTCATAATTCACTGCATTTGTTAATATAGCTAGAGCTTATATTTAGAGAATCAATTTAATGTATTCTTCTTCTTCTTTCTCCTCCTCCTTCTCCTCCTTCTCCTCCTCCTCCTCCTTCTTCTCCTCCTCCTCCTCCTCCTCCTCCTCCTCCTCCCCTCCTCCTCCTTCTCCTTCTCCTTCTCCTTCTCCTCCTTCTCCTTCTCCTCCTTCTCCTCCTCTTTTCTCCTCCTTCTTCTCCTCCTCCTCCTCCCCCTCCTTCTTCTTCTCCTCCTCCTTCTCCTCCTCCTCCTCCTCCCCCTCCCCCTCCTTCTTCTTCTCCTCCTCCTTCTCCTCCTCCTCCTCCTCCCCCTCCCCTCCTTCTCCTTCTCCTCCTTCTCCTCCTCCTTCTCCTCCTCCTCCTCCTCCCCCTCCTCCTCCTCCTCCTCTTCCCCCTCCCACTACAATAGTGAACCTAAACAAAGGAACAAAATCATAACTGATCCTCTTTCTCATCAGCTTTACCTACCTCCTCTCAAGTGCCCCCCCCGCTCAGGTAAATGAAACAGATCAGCATACTATATTTTTGAAAAAAGAGTTTCATCCACTGATGATGTGTGTTGCTTTATCTATACATCTTTTTCACTATTCACTAATCACTCATTGGATAATTCTGAATCAGGCAGATAGAAAAGGACCCTGCAGCAATATTTTGTAAAATGCATATACATACATACTGTATGTAAATACTTTTTCTCCTTTTAGGAATATTTTTTTCTTACACTCCAGCCAGGCAACTAGCCAAAAAGGATTATAATTCTAAATCGTTAAATCACTACCTGCTTGCACGTTGTTTTTTTTTTTCCATTTTCAGCTATTGCCAGAGAGAAAAGTTCTTCTGTTTTTCCCTTATCATTCACGTTCAGTATTTTTTGGAATTTCTTTCAAATTTCAGAGGAGAAAAGCGTCAAGAGGAAATTCTCTTGGATAAGTATGGCATGGTCACACTTAATTAGGAGATGACCAAGAGAAGATGGATGGATGCCTTTTTTTTAAAAAAAAATGTATTATACCTCTCTAGTCTCTCCAGCCTATCTAGTTCCCTATAAGAATGTGAGATTAGACCTGGCCTAGGTTCATCTAGTCAGCATTTATAGGAAGCCATGGAGATGACCTTGGAGAAGGTGTGCAAGACAACAAGAGGCACAAAAACATGAGTTAGAATAATAGAATAACAGAGGTGGAAGGGAACCTGGAGGTCTTCTAGTCCAGCCCCCTGCTGGAGATTCTATACCATTCCAGACAAGTGACTGTCCAGTCTTTTCTTAATGCCCTCCAGTGGTGGAGCACCCACAACTTCTGGAGGCAGGTTGTTCCACTGGTTAATTGTTCTCACAGTTAGGAAGTTTCTCCTTAGTTCTAGGTTGCTTCTTTCCTTGGTTAGTTTCCATCCGTTGCTTCTTGTCCTGCCTTCAGGCGCTTTGGAAAATAGCTTGATTCCCTCTTCTTTGTGGCAGCTCTTTAGATATTGGAACACTGCTATTATGTCACTCCTAGTCCTTCTTTTCACAGTTAAGTGAGTTTCCTGATTGGTCTGCATCATACAGCTCATAGCACTCCATATTATACAACAAGCATCAGCTGCATCTTTGATTTCTACAAATACCATATCACATCCCTGCCTATCTAGTGTATAGAGAGGGACAATCTCAGGCCTGGTAGCAACACTCAAACACCAAAACAAATACCCATTGATAGATTTGCCCTCTGGCATTTATATATCCCTACATTCTACGCCTTAGATCAGTGATGGCGAACCTATGGCATGGGTGCCAGAAGTGGCACTCAGAGCCCTCTCTGTGGGCACACGCGCCATCACCCCAGTCCTAGGCCTTCAGCTGGGTTTTATAAAACCTTTTCGCTTTAGGCTTCCGCTGCCGTGTGCAAAAAAAAAGGTTTCAATCAGTCAATTTCAACTTCTTGCGGGGAAAAAAAAACATCTTGCAAAGTTGGAATTGATTGATCGAACTTTTTAGTCCCACCCAGTCTTCCGTTAGCACCGCAGCCACGCCCACCTAATAGGCCACACCCACCCAATGGGCCACACCCACCCGGCACCCGACGATGCATAAGTGGGTTTTGGGTTGCAGTTTGGGCACTCGGTCTCTAAAAGGTTCGCCATCACTGCCCTAGATGATCATTGCAATAATTTTGCTGTTATATACCGTTATGATTTGAATTAGTGAACCTGGGTACCTGTAATTGGTAAGCTGTCTTATGGTGTTGGCACAGGCTGTAGCTCTTTAAAAAAATCCTCTTAAAACAAAGAACCAGGGAGTCAGGACTTGTTTCTGTGAAAGCAAGTCCTAAGTATTTTTTTTTATATATATATATATAAATTTTTATTAAGTACAAAGGAAAAAAAAGGATTAAAAACATTGAACATGGTAAATTGTCTTTGACTGACATCTCAGTCCATATTGTACATTAATTACCGTACATATAATATACCTATATACAGTCTCTATCTCTAGTTTATTTCTAGTCTCTATCTCAGTTTATCTCTTTACTGTGACTTCCATTTTTTTCCTTCCATCTATAAAATTTATTCCATATTCGATAAAATTCTGTTTCTTCCTGATTTTTTAATCTTTTAGTTATCCTATCTAGTTCTGCACAATACATGATTTTCTTTATTAGTGCTTCTCCACTCAGTACTTCCATTGCTTTCCACTTTTGAGCAAATAGTATCCTTGCTGCTGTGACCACATGGATAATTAAATATGTGTCCTCTTTATTTACATCTTTGTCTAGTATTCCTAATAGTAATGTCTCTGGTTTGTATTGAATGTTTTGCTAGTCATTTCTATTGCCCAATCCCAGACCATACACCAGTACACCTGTGCTTCTCTACATGTCCACCATACATGAAAAAGGTGCCCTTTTCTTTTTTACATTTCCAACACATAGATGAATATCCGTTATACATTTTGGCTAATCTGGCCAGAGGGAGATGCCATCTGTAAACCATCTTATACAGGTTTTCTTTATATGATGTCACCACTGTGATTTTGTTATTTCACTCCCATACTTAAAGCAAGTCCTAAGTATTGATAAGACTTACCTTGTTTTAGGTATTCCCTGACCAGACTCCAAATAAACCTGCCTTGTTCTGAAAGCAACTACCTTAGTTTTAGATTTATTGACGTTCAGGACGTTGAGTGTGCAGTGTGCACTAAACCCTCTAAAAAATTGTCTAATCCAATTTGCGCTCATCTGAACTAGTGGTCAACACAGCACCTTGTGAGAACATATTCCATAGTTCTTTACACGTTGTGGATTACACAACGTGTAAAGAACTATTTTTTATGTATGTATATTTTCTCTTGTCAGTTTATGCTTAAGATAAATCCTAATGGAAGCACATGGATGCAAGTCCTCTCACCGTTTTTTTTTCCCAGTTTGGGAAATGGGGCCAATTGGAGACACTTCAGAGAAATGAAAATATGGGAACCACCTGTTCAGTAGCATCATCTGCCAGCTCCAGTGATAAAATCAGTTTAATGCCACCACGAGAAATTTAAAGCAAGCAAACAAACAAAAAAACCCTCAAAGTACTGAGAAAGAAGAAAGATATTGACCTTTTCTCAATGGCAGAAGACTCTTGAGAAAGTGTGAGGCAGATTTTGGCAACTCTTTGTTCCCCCTCTTATTGACATGCTACTAATCCTGGAGGACACAGAGCAGCACTTCTTGATATTTGGTGCAATTGGCAGTGCTCGTTTTTAAAAATGATTTTTTTTTTTAGAATAGCAGAAAATGTATATGACACCTTCCAAGGTTGCCACCAACCTTGTTGACATTGAACCAACAGAATTTGGTGTTAATGGGAAGGATAAGAAGAAAAGAAAGAAAAGTGTTACCTTTCCAGGATCTCTACACCTTGCCTTAGAAAGGAGAAGCTCTAACTTGTGCTGATGACCCCAAAAAATTGATTCTCTCTCTCTCTCTTCCTTGGCACACCCAGAGGTCAGGAGACAGTTTAAGCTCCTGTGGGTCTAAATTAACTGCCAATGCAAATGAAAGAAATTATGAGGCAGTCTGTACCTCATCTTGCATTTTGTCAGACATCCAGAGAAGACATGAATTTAGGAGAAGCATAATTAAAATGTGGCCCATGATAATGTCCGAGCAATCAAGCCGTAAGTGAAGAATGGTCTGTTTCCGGAAGCTTCTCTGAAATGGATCTACATAATTTATTTTTGTTAATTCTCTTTTACAAAAGAAGAACCCCAGTGTCCGAAGCAGACTAGGACAGTGGTGCTTCTGTAAAGGTGTATCTGGAGGTTGAAAACTTACATCTTGAACATGCATTATAAATACCTTTGTATGCGTACAGTATTAAAGCACCACTGCTTCCCCCCCACCCAATTCCTTCTCTAAAAGAAGTGTTTCTCTGTCACCTTAGTGATCTTTTCTTTCCTGACTTTTATGTACAACCAAAATGATTCAGTCGTGAGATGATTAAACTTTGGGGCCATATGAAATGAAAGGTACCAATGTTGCTATTTCTAGGTTTGGAAATAAAAATATTCTGGGCACCACATTTTGGGAAGGAATGAGAAATGGGACAATTGGACAGGACACCAGAAATGGAGTCTTCCAATTGCATTTGAAGGAGAATGCAAATATGAGAACACCCTTTTGTGAACTGAAGCCACATCTCACAAAAGGACAGCAAGAGTTTGTGGAAGAGGGGTCAAGAAATGTTCCTCTTTGTTTTGATGATTCAGGGGAAGAAGCCAACTTTGTAATAACTTAGAGGGAAAGGTTAATGATGCACTACTTCATGAGTAATTTATTCCATGTATGCCAATGCAATTTGTCATCATTACTACATCTGGAGGTGAAGAAGCCATCTTAGTTACCCTGAAAATGAAGATATTCCTCTCCACCCCAATTTAGAGTGCCTTGATGAAGATGGTAGCACTAAATTGATTGACGGACTGATTTCCAAAAAGCTAAGTAGGTTTGGAACATCTTCAGAAAAATATTAGGGCTATAAGGTAAAACTGGAAAATAATCAATACTTCAGTGGAAGAAGGCAAATGGTCAACTCCCAAAAGACAACTGGATATTCTTGGCTTTCCCCCTCTTTCTTTGAAAACATTTCACTTCTCCTCCAAAAAGCTTCTTCAGAATTGAACTTCAGAGCTGAATAAGCTTCAGAACTTCTTCAGAACTGCAGAACTGAAGAAGCTTCTTGGAAGAGAAGTGAAACGTTTTCAAAGAAAGAAGAAAAAAAAACAAGGAAGAAAATCCAGTTACCTTTTGGAGAAAGCACCTTTGGGACAACGATGACCTGGATGATTGAGCATCTCCATCGACAAACGGTCAACTATTTGTATAGCCAAGAAAACTACATGGAGATGCCATGGAATCCCCAGTGAGCTGATTCAGAGGAGACTTTACTTTTTCAGCTTGTTCTTGTAAGGTTATCCCTCAAGGACTAACCTAATTGGAATATATGCCTGATCGTGAAGTTGGTACATCCGGATCATCTTTTTCAATTCTTCCCCCATCATTTTTCTTGGCTTTACCCTTGATCGCTTACTCAACAATTAAATCCCTTGCATACTTACTTAAGCACCACTGGTGTTGCCCTTAGCCACCCCATTATCTTTAATATGGAATAATAGCCTTTTTAACCAAGCAAACAGGCCATCTAAGAAAAGCTAATGTCTGTTTTCACTGGAGAAAGGTGTTGAAATGTCAGTAACTTAGCTGGTAATTTTTTCTTTCCACAGGTAAATACGGAGCCTTTTTTTTTTTAAATGCCTCCTAATGTCTTTCCTGCGTCTCAAGGGTACAATTATACCATCAGATGTGACACCAGAAGCAGATCTGTGACTGCCCCTCCCTCTGTGTTTACACAAGTGAGATGTTTAAATTATCTGGTTTCTTGTGCATGGTGAAACAAATTAGTATTTCCAAGGAGAGAAACCTGCAGAAATCAAAATTCAGGCAGGAATGGCTTATGGGATGAATGTTCACTGAATGAGTGCAGTAATTGCAGAGGGCCAGGTAATGCATAACAATATGTTGCTGGACTCTGCTCGAATGAAGGATAAATGGAAACCAGAGGCAAAAGGTTGGGGGTTTTTTTTAGAAAAAGCTACTTTGCTGTTTCAAAACAGGTCTTTTTATTGTTACTGGGAATATAGATAGTCCTCAACCTAAAATCATTTGTTTAACAATGGTTCAAAGTTGTAATGGCACTGAAAAAAAAGTGACTTACTAACGGTCTTCTCATTTACAACCATTGCAGGACCCTACAGTCATGTGATTAAAATTCAGGCTCTTATCATGTATTTACAAAGAGTTGCAGGGTTACGTGATCACCATTTGTGACCTTCCAACAAGCAGTCAATACAGGAAGCGGAGAGGAGAGGAAGACTACGGGGTGACATATAACAGTGTTTCAATATTTAGGATAGAATCAGAATTAGGATAGAATCAAGATCACATGAAGTATTATACCACTTTACAATGCCTTGGTAAGGCCACACTTGGAATACTGCATCCAGTTTTGGTCACTACGATCTAAAAAAGATGCTGAGACTCTAGAAAGAGTACAGAGAAGAGCAACAAAGATGATCAGGGGACTGGAGGGTAAAACATATAAGGAACGGTTGCTGGAATTGGGTATGTCTAGTTTAATGAAGAGAAGGACGAGGGGGGACATGATAGCAGTGTTCCAATATCTCAGGGGCTGCCCCAAAGAAGAGGGAGTCAAGCTATTTTCCAAAGCACCTGAAGGCAGGACAAGAAGCAATGGGTCGAAACTAACCAAAGAGAGAAGCAACCTAGAACTAAGGAGAAACTTCCTGACAGTTAGAACAATTAACCAATGGAATAACCTGCCTCCAGAAGCGGTGAATGCTCCAACACTGGAAGTCTTTAAGAAGAGACTGGACAGCCATTTGTCCGAAATGGTGTAGGGTTTCCTGCCTGAGCAGGGGGTTGGACTCGATGACCTCCAAGGTCCCTTCCAACATCATCATCATCATCATTATTATTGTTGTTGTTATCATCATCATCATCATCATCATCCAAGGGGCTGCCACAAAGAAGAGGGAGTCAAGCTATTCTCCAAAGCACCTGAAGGCAGGACAAGAAGCAATGGATGGAAAGTAATCAAGGAGAGAAGCAATCTTAGAACTAAGGAGAAATTTCCTGACAGAACAATTAACCAGTGGAACTGCTGGCCTTCAGAAGTAGTGGAAGCTTTTAAGAAGAGAAAGACGGCCATTTGTCTGAAATGCTTTAGGCTTTCCTGTTTGAACAAGGTCCCTTCTAACTCTGCTATATACTCCAAGCAGAGCCAACACAGAAGTAGGCTTGGGGGAACGACAAACAGAAGCCCGTGAGATATACTGAAGATCCTGGAAACTGCAACAGAGTACAAGGAGGAAGGAGATTATTTCACCAGTCTTTAAGATCACTCAGTAGCAATAGGGCAATTTTTATGGCTCTAAATCTGTCCAGCAAAAAGTAGAACATTAAGGGAAGCAAAGAATAAGGGCTGAGTTGCTTCTGACCAGTTCTCTCCCACCGTTCCTAATTAGTGCCTTGACCAAGCCAGTGCGAGCAAGTCCAGGTGAGGAAGGATGTAGAAATGTGTGTCTCAAACTAGCTTTGTCTGACTCGATCAATAAAACCTTCGCTTCAATGTTGGTCTGATTTCATTATCTCACTGCAGACTGGGGAGGAGGACGCAGTCCTTCCTAACTAGGGTGTGACAGCCTGTACACTCCCTAACAATGGTAACAATTTTCTCTCATTATCACTGGCCTACGGCAGTGTGTAATTTGGAGTTGTTCACAGCAAAATTCTGTTTCTGGGAAATTTCTCACTTCTCTGTTTGAAAAGAAAATTGCTCCGATTCCATGAACTTCTTAAGGCGAAGTGGGATACGGTGAAAGCCATTGTAGTGAATTGACGAAGGTGTGGAATCTGGCTTCTGGTCACCTTCAGCTGGGTGACTGGGGTTGTCTTTCTGTCTCTTTACCCCTCAAGATTGTGGGGAAAGGTGGAAGAAAGGAGTGCAAAAGTACACCGCATCTATCTTATTGCCACCCTATGGTGCCATATTATGGTGATTTTATGATCGCTTTACCTTAATTGACAGAATAACCAAGTTGGAAGGGACCTTGGAGGTCTTCTAGTCCAACCCCCTGCTCAAGCAGGAGATCCTATATCGTTTTAGACAACTGGATGTCCAATCTCTTCTTAAAAACATCCGGTGTTGGGATTAATATTTTATCTTGTAAATTGTATTGTCCACCATACAATTGTGTGTATGTATTTGCTGAAGTTGAAACTCAAGTCCTTTGGCCACCTAATGAGAAGGAAGGACTCCCTGGAGAAGGGCCTGATGCTGGGAAAGATGGAGGGCAATAGAAGAAGGGGACGACGGAGACTGAGGTGGCTGGATGGAGTCACTGAAGCAGGAGGCGTGAGCCTAAATGGACTCCAGAAGATGGTAAAGGACAGGAAGGCCTGGAGGAACATTGTCCACTTCGCAACTAACAACAACAAAAATTTGCTGATGTTTTATTTAACTTTATACTTGTATCCAGTGCTTTTTTTCTAAAAAAAAAAAAATGGTGTCAGAACTCACACATGTCATACAACCCGCCTTGCCTACCCTACAAGGTTCCATCCCAAAAAGGTGCCAGAACTCCGTTCTGGGCATTCTATGAGAAAAAAGCCCTTCTTGTATCTGTAGGTATGTGTTTCATTAGTGTTGTATATCGGTGACTGCATGACCTCTGTAGGTGCCATACACTAAATAAATAATATACAGGCAGTCCTCAACTTACAACAGTTCATTTATTGGTTGTTCAAATTTACAACGGCACTGACCAAAATGACTTATGACCGTTGTTCACACTTACAACCTCTGCAGCATCTCCATGGTCACGTGACCAAAACTCAGATGCTTGGCAACAGGTTCATACTGATGACTGTTGCCGTATCCCAAGGTCATGGGGTCACCTTTGGCAACCTTCTGACCACAAAGTCAATGGGGAAGCCAGATTCACTTAACAACCCGGTTACTAACTGATCAACTGCAGGGATTCACTTAACGACTGTGGCAAGAAAGGTTGTAAAATGGGGCAAAACTCACTTAACAATCGTCCGTGGAGATTCTCAGTCATCCAGGTCATGCTTGTCCCCAAGATGCTTTTTTTCCTGAGGCAACTGGACTTCCTTTTTTTCTCTTTGAAGACGTTTCGCTTCTCATCCAAGATGCCTCTTCAGCTCAGAAGCTTCTTGGATGAGAAGCGAAACGTCTTCAAAGAGAAAAAAGGAAGTCCAGTTGCCTCCTGAAAAAGCACCTCTGGGTCACTTAACAACAGAAATTTGGGGCTCAGTTGCGGTCGTAAGTCGAGAACTACCTGTATTGTCTTGAATGAAAGACAAAAGAATAGTTCTAACAATACAGTAGTGGCCAAATTTGTGGAAACCTTTTGAGAACAGTGCATTTTTGAAGTTTGATGGTTAATAACACTACTTTTTGGGGGGGAGTAGTACCATAAAATTATATATCAATGGAAAGACAATTTAATCAAGAATGTAATGCAACAAAGTTTGTTCAATTATCTGTACTGTATTCTATGAAAAGTTATAGCCAAATAACCGGGAAGGAAGCACAACTTGCTTAGGTTGATATCAGGAAGCTTTCCTTCATCTGATTGTAGCCAATGAGCGTGAGTGTTTAGAGAGCCAATCAGGTGTCATCTTGTTTTGGCCATGAGCCAATCAGATCACAGAAGGATTCAGTTATCGATGTCCTGTATTGAAGCTGAGAGGAGGACATTTGTCAGTGTGTTATGTGATCACTATCAAGTTGGTTGGGGTTTTTTTGTGTTCTTTCATTTAGTGAGCTTGTAAAACGTAGTAAAATTAAAGTCATGGTGCAAAGAGTTGACTGGTCGCCCAGAAAGCGATGTAAAATAGTATTATTACGTGAACAAGGCTACAGTTATAAAGAAATTAGAAGAAAAATGGGTGGAAACTTAACCAAAGGTGGCATTTCTACTGTACACTTTTCCCAAAAGGTTTTGGCCACTACTATAAACACATAACAAATTCATAAGAAAAACTGTCTGGCTTTCTGAAGGTAGCATTTTGTATATATTGACCTTCTAGTTTTCTTGGGGTTTTTTGGCCAATTTTGATGTCCAGCACACTAGTCACCCTGGTTTATTAGATCCCATTGTGTTCAAAGTCACTTTGGGAAGACTTTGAATGCTTTTTTAGAAAAATGCTATTAATTACCGCCAAAGGTTTCTGCTTTCCTGGTGTGGTTATCCCATTTGACAGATCTGCTCCAAGCCATGATCCATGCATAGGAAATGCATTTAACTATGCTAGTCATGCCGACTCTTGACTGTTAGAAATTTAGAGAATTGAAAAGTAAATATAACGTTGACCTTATAACTGCATAGATTAAAAGCTGGAAAAGAAGGTGCTGCTGGATATATTTATGAAGAATATGTTCCTTGTGCTTCCCCCCCCCTTGGTGATTAATCAGAGGTCAGAAAAAATATTTGCCTTCAACCATCAATCCTAGGAACAATGCCAAACTGCTACACATTCTGTGTTGTTGACACGAACCTTCGTGTACTTTTAATACATCTGCATATTGATGTTCAGCAGTGTCAACAAAGCCCTAACCTTAGTAGGCTCCTTCTTTCTGTTGAAACATCAGAGGTGACCATGGCTAAAACTAAGATGCTTTGACAGTGGGACTATAATAACATTTCTATCCTCAGATAATCCAACAGGATTTTTTTTTCTTTGCCTGTTTCTGCTCAGTGATGTCTTATTGATCATCAGCCGAGTAGCAGCAGGTCACTGGGATCAAAAGCCTAACGATACCCTGAAGAGGATTCAGGAAATAATGAAACTTTGGTTACCCTTATATTTTATGCCTTCCCAGTGTCAGGATGTAGCCATTCCAACTTTCAACAGCACAGATATAGACCTTTCCATACTTTCTGAGTTTCTAAAGCATCAGCAGCTCAGCCTTCTTTAAAGGTCAGAGAGTCTTTAAATCCAGTTTCGGCATCAAACAAAGAAGATACTAAAGGATCTCCTGGTCCTTTGGCCTTTTGAAGTCCTCAGTTGAGCACAGGCAGACAGACAATAACTGCTCTTTCTACTGAGAAAGAGCAATCTTTCTATATTTTATACCAACCTCTCAAAGCTTTCCCCCCAAAAGCCCGACACTTCCAGAACGACTGCCTTAAATTGAGTCCAATCAGGTCAAAACAAGCAGCTCAGAATAGATTTTTTTTATTTACTTTAGATGAAAGACTTTCAAAAAACCTTTGAAACCAGAAATTTCTTTATAATGGGAAGGTATCATGGGGGCACCCAAATATGGGGGAAAGCAACCGGCATGGTATTTTGAACAAATAAAAGCTAAGAGCTTCCCAGGCTGACTGCTAATCATCAAACAATGCCAATCAGGGCATCCAGGAGAGAACGTCATATCAGAATGTGATTGTCCTTCTAATATTAATGAATTCATCGGCACCGTCAGGATTTACCATCATTTTTTAATGATTATAATTATCCACCTATTGCAGTGGTGGTAAACCTATGGCACGGGTGCCAGAGGTGGCATACGGAGCCCTCTCTGTGGACACACATGCCGTTGCCCCAGCCTTGCCTCCCCCGTGACCCCCTCCTTACCAGCAGCCCCCCTAGAAGAGAGTCGCCCCCAAATGTGGCCCATTTGGAGCAGTGCAGCCAAGGACAGCCAGGCAGCGTAGACAAGACTTTGCCCTCACGCCCCATCACGCACACTTGATGCTGCGGGTCGCAGGTAGAAGACATGGCTGCCATGGTGCTGCTGGGTGATCTGCGGCGGTGAGTGGCCCTGTGGGCAGGCGGGGTAGGGGGAGGGGGGTGGGACAGGGGGTGGAGCAGGGGTGGGGCCAGTTTTTGGGCACTCGGTCTCCAAAAGGTTAGCCATCACTGACCTATTGAGTGGATACTGGGGTGCGATGGCTCAGCAGCTAAAGAGGCTGAGCTTATCAGCTGGAAAGCTGACAGCCCGGGTTCAAGACCCAAGGACTGCACAATAGGGTGAGCTCCCAATCCGTACCTCAGTCTTCCCAATCCAGCTGTTCAAAAGCATGCAAATGCGAGTAGATAAATAGGTACCACTTTGGTGGGAAGATAACAGCGTTCCGTGTACCTCAGCATATAATCAGTCTGGCCACATGACCACGGAAGCTATGGTGACTCAGGAATTCTGGGAGTTGAAATCCATGAGTCATAAAAGAGCTGAGATTGCCTACCCCTGCCCTAGAATCAGACTCCAGCAGGAAGTGCTCATTTTGTTGACCGGGGAAAACTTTAGCTTTACCTTTATTATTATAGTGGATCTCAGTCAGACAGCATTTTTATCCACCTATTGAGTCCTCCCCAAGGACCTGAAATAGACATTCTGGTTGGTCTCACAGCCAACCAGATGTTTGAACAGGATTTGGCATTTTTATCCACCCATCGAGTCCTTTCCAAGGACCTGGGATAGACAGATGTTGTTTGATGGCGTTAAAGGTATCATTGAAGGATGTAAACTGTTCCATGTACAGCTGCCCTTTTGCAATTGTCTGGTGGAGATACTGTCAGTGCTGAGGGTGTTCAAGTGGTGCTCCAAATGTTTTGGGATTGCACCCAAAGTGCCTATTGCAATTAGCACTATCTTTGCTTTTTCGCCACAGTATTATTATTACTGCCCTCCTACGAGCTTTCTTTTCTGGCTTTTAAAGTTTTCATAGGAGAAAGGAAAAGAGATCTTTAAAGAAAGGAGAGTGCTTTTGACACAGCGTTATATGTCTTGAACTACACATGAACAAAGAGGAGCATTTGAGAGTAGATATTAACTTGCCAACATTAATTTAGCTGAACTGGAAGATGTGCTGTTCTGACGATGCACCCTCCGTTCACATCCCAGTCCCCTATCCTGTCAGGGGAATCTTCCCTCCACTTGGAAACAAAGACATTTTAATCTCTGAATAAGAAAATAAAAAGGTGCTATATTTTTCCCATTTAGGATGCAAACCATTTTAGAATTTCCCTGGTAGCCAACGTTCAGTGCCTCTCTTCAATTGTGCTTGTTTCCGCGAGTGCATTTCTTGACAGACTAGTGCATTAGAAAACTTTTTATCTCTCACAAAAAAGTAGATCTCAAGGGAGAGAATTGGAGGGCAGTATTGAAATAAATTGATAAGAAGCGTCCACTTGATAAAAAGCGTCCACCAAAGACACCTAAAAGAAGATGGATTGATGACATCAACAAGTATGATGGGCCCAATTGGCAAAAGAAAGCTCAGAACTGTATTGGTTGGAAAGATGCAGAAGAAGCCTTCATCCTACAGTGGATAGACAATAGCTAAGATGATGATGATGATGATGATTTCAATAAATAGCTTGCAGAGATGGTGGTGTGCATAAAATCTGGACTAACCATTCTAAAAGGGTGACTGTGCTTTTAGAACACATGACTCCTCCCCCATTATTGCATGACTCCTCCCCCATTATTTTATTCTAGAACTACGTTAAGAAGTATGTGCTATGGCAGGGGTGGGCAACTATGACAATTTTATGTTCTGTGGACTTCAACTCCTGGAATTCCTGGAAATCAGGAAATTAAAGTCTACAGGTAATAAAAGTTGCCTACACATTTTTTACTGAGAAATACTCTTACTTCCATATAAAATGAATCTTATAAATCATTGTAAAGACTAGATCAGGGGTCTTCAAGCATGGCCCTTTTATGACTTGTGGACTTCAACGGTGAAGTCCACAAGTCATTAAAAAGGCCAGGTTTGAAGACCCCTGGACTAGCTGAATATAGACTTTTAGTTATAAAAGAGTGAGTAATTAGGAGGGAACTGGAAAAAAAAAGAAAAAGAAAGATCAACCAGTTAAATCTTTCTTGGCATTTATTTTGGCTTGTGATAAATAAATCACAAAGTTGCTAGTGCCAAAGAGCCCTTGTTTTTACCAACTGCACAAAGTTTGTTTTAATGCCTACATTTTAAAAAGTGGAATATTGGCATCCGTCCTAATTTGTGAAGACACTGTCTCCTATCTGTGACCAAACTGACAAAAGAGAATGCATTTAAAATGAAAAAAAAAAAAAAACTATTGACCTTAGGACTAGAAGCTTAAAGAAGTCTGTGGCTTTAAAAAAAAATCCAAGAATTCTGCAGGGCATCCATATTTCAGAGCAAGTGCTAACTCTCAGTAGAGATAAATGTCGATGCTAAGAATTCAGTAAGGAGTTATATTGAATGTGACGTGTAGGTTAAGAGAGATTGCATCATATATGAACTAGTCCATAGGCTTCAGGTAACATTGACCCTCCATTGGCCTCTTTTAAAAGTCAATGAGTCAACACTTGAAGGCCTCATCTAGGATCAAATGTTCATTTATTCTTTTTAAAATCAAATTTCACACAGTGGCATTTATACTTAATTAATTTCTCAGCACTGCTTTCAACCTGAGAAAGAATATGGGAAACTGAGTGCAGGAGACCAAGATAAACTTTTTATTAGAATCCAGAAAGAAGGAACACATGTCATAGTGTACATGTTTGTTATTGTGTTTATCCTTATGTTCCAGGTAACCATGCATGAAGAAGGAACTGCTCCCCAGATGTTTTTGAGCTGTCACCCACATCAGGCCTACCCACAGCCATCCTTGCATGGAGAGCTGCATGCTCTTTGCTGCCCTATGGAATCTTTGCTGATCATTAGCCAAATGATTTTTAATTACAAATCAAATTGATTTTTCTTATTTTCCTTTCTCTTTCTCATCCTCCCCCCCCTTTTTTTATGTCATGACATTTTATTTGAAAACAGAAGCCAGGGAATGCCTTCTTTTTGTTAATCTGGGGTTAGGCAAGAATGCAAGAAACCAGCTACCAACAGTGAAACCAACACAAATGATGAAGGCTGCATAAATGTGGTTGATCTCTATGTGAGCATTGATTTGTCTGAATGCCAGTATTCTGGGAATTCTCCAGCACTTCTGCATTTGGCTTGGTCTAAGATGTTCATAGTTTCCCAGTTGTAACTATGATGGAGTTAGTCATGTATTGTGAATTTTCATCATGTCTTCGGATTGCCAGCTGGTGTTGGTAAACACTTTCTCTTTGTCTTCTGCCTGCCTGTACTAATAGTGGCAGTTAGTTTCTGTATTGTAAATGCCTTCCTTCCTTCCTTCCTTCCTTCCTTCCTTCCTTCCTTCCTTCCTTCCTTCCTTCATTTCTTCCTTCCTTTGTCTCCTTTCATCTTCTTCCTTCCTTCCTTCCTTCTTTCCTTCTTTCCTTCATTTCTTCCTTCCTTTGTCTCCTTTCATCTTTCTCCTTCCTTCCTTCCTTCCTTCCTTCCTTCCTTCCTTCCTTCCTTCCTTCCTTCCTTCCTTCCTTCCTTCATCTCACTGTGGATAATCAAACTTACAAGCTCGCCTTGCATCGTTCTCCAGTGCATAAACTGATGGTGTTGGGCTGCTCAAACAAGGAAGAAAACACTGGATACATTTTGCCAACACCATACCATAAGGATCTCAGCTTTTCTCTTCCTTTTTTTCTCCTTTGCTTACCCTTGCTGTCTTCCCATCCAGAACAGGGACAACAATGATTGGATTGTTGATTCCTGGCAGATGCTAAAGGGAATGTGGGGGAAAAAAAGTGATCTGCTTTACAAGGGTCTAGCATAAAACAGCACCTGTCAGATAGCATTATACTTGTGTTCCTTAAGCAAAGCCGGACTAGGTCAGGTTGTCTTTGTTCTTTCTGCAGCTCAGTTAAGAGATTCAACTGATGGGAAAAGAAGGTGTGCATTTTCTCTAGCTAGGACTATTTTTCACTTCTCGCTCTCTTTTTTTGTTCTCCTTGGACTGACTTCTGACCATTTTTATTTTGCTGCCTTCCAGATATCAGTAAGGATCATGCAGAAGCTTCCAGCTGGTGGTGGTGGTGCTGCTGCTGCTGCTCCTCCTCCGTTTTGTCCAAGAAAGATTTATTTTTTAAAAGCATTGGATATCAGATTTAAATCTATTCAGGTATTTCATCTGAAGATAAGAGTAAGGGAGTTGCATTTGTTGCTCCAATGTCACAGATCCCTTGCCTCCTGTCTATACTTAGCTGGCGTCAGGCCCCAAGTTACTTCTGAGCAGTGTTCTGTTATTGTTCCTCATCGGCAGACAGAAATCTTGCAAACTAAGTCAGCTATTTGCATCACTGTAGATCAGGGGTAGTCAACCTTGGCTGTTTTATGACTCGTGGACTTCAATTCCCAGAATTCCTGAGCCAGCTTAGCTGGCTCAGGAATTCTGGGAGTTGAAGTCCACGAGTCATAAAAGAGCCAAGGTTCACTACCCCTGCTATAGATATTTTCTGAGAATCGCTAGGGAGGAGCCTTCTTAATTCTCTCTCTCCCCCAACCTAACTAACTAAACCAGGGTTGTCCAACTTTGGCAACTTGAAGACCTGTTCACTTGAACTCCCTCCTAGCAATCCTGGGAGCAGAAGTCCACAAGTCTTCAAGCTGCCCAGGTCAGGCGTCCCTCATCTCAAGTTTGCTGCCTCTGGAGTGCAGCCCTTCCCTCCTGTGAATCCAGGTGTCAGAATCCAATTATATTTCATTTCTAGTTATCAACTATGGAAAACCCCATTTCTGCCCTCTCTGGATTCTTTCATACGGAGGGGAAGGGGGATGAGCAAAGGGGTTTTATGGCTCTCACTTCCTTCGTTAAAACTTCAAAGGGACTGAATGTGGATCTCACCAAGAGGAGTGACCATAACAATATGGCCATCACCTTTCATGTACTCCTCTCTGAAGTCTCCCTTCCACCGGCCGTGAGGAAAAGGGGATGGAAATGTAATGCCTGTGATTGTCACTGGAAGGACGGTAGGGTGGGGGATGCTTGGGACCACTTAAAACCTTGAATGGAAGGACTTGGGCCCCAGGTCCTGTCTGGAATGCCTTCAACCATCTTCTCTTAATAAAGATGCCTGTTGGAAGGAATATTCCAAGAGTTCTGTCTTCTTAAGATGCAAAGCCGGGTGGGTCCTTACACCAGGCTATATTCCACCTCATCTGGTAATGGTAGTAGTTGGGGGGGGAATCACTGGGAGATTTTCCCAGTGATTCTTTCCAAATATTAGGGAATGCATGACGGTATAACCAACAATGACACTGCTTGTTTTTCCACTGGTAGAAACAATTTTTCTAAATGCTTTTTCAACCAGCTTTTCATCACCGTGAAGCTGTCTCCTTCCTTCCCATCCCAACACTTTAATGAAACTCTCCTACATCTGAGTACAAGATTCTGGAGCTCACCTTTGCTAACATGGTGAACCAACTATCTCTCCAGCGTCCCTGTCTAACCAAGCTTCAGTTGTCCCATGAGAGAGATCTCAAGTGTAATTCTTCAAGTTCTTCTCAGTCCAGGACGTTAGAAGTCCAAGGAAGCTAATGAGTGATGAAAAAAACCAAGAGAGAAAACATTCACCCTGAAATAATAATAATAATAATAATAATAATAATAATAATAATAATAATGCAAAAAATATCATTTGCCTGTAAGCAAAAACTGGTGGGATCATAAAATAGAGAAAGTCATAGAAAATGATAAAATTAAACTGCTCTGGGACTTCAGAATTCAAACAGACAAGCACCTGCAACATAACACCCCAGACTTAACAATTGTCGATAAGAAAGACAAAAAAGTCTGGATAGTGGACGTGGCAGTGCCTGGAGATAGCAGAATAGAAGAGAAAGAACTGGAGAAGATAACAAAATACAAAGACCTACAAATAGAAATAGAAAGACTGTGGCAAAAGCAAGCAAGGGTAGTACCAATAGTCATAGGCTCCTTGGGTGCAATCCCAAAACAACTGGAGCACCACTTGAACACCATTGGCATTGACAAATTCGCTATTAGTCAATTGCAAAAGGCGGCCTTATTAGGAACTGCTTCCATCCTGCGACGATATCTGTAATACCATCAAACATCCACATCTGCCTATCCCAGGTCCTGGGTAAGGACTCGATAGGTAGACAAAATGCCAAATCCAGTCTGAACATCTGGCTGACTGTGCGATGATCGATAATAGTAAAAGAAATTAAAAACGCTGTTTGGGAGAATGCTAAGGAGGAAATCCAAAATCTTCTTTGCAAGAGAATAAAATTTGGAGAGGATAAAGGATACATTTTGGTATATAATACTCGATTGTTTGTTTGCTAGTTTATTCTAGCATTTTGAATAAGTACTAAAGTTCATGTTAATTAATTTGGATGAGAATGTTAAAAGCCAAAAGAGAGGTCACTGGTAAAAATATTCATATCACTGTCAACATTTTCCACTGTTAACATTCTCTTTCTTTCTTCTTCATCCCAGCTTCAGTGTTTTTGTCTCCTCTCTTTCAGTCCAAACGATCTGATCACCATTAGCAAACCTCACTATCATGCATGGGATATTATTCTTTGGTGGGCTGTCCTATCGCAAAAAGACATTTAAATATGCCCTGACTGGTGTCTGTGCTAATTATTATCAATCTTGATTTCCCCATTCTTGGGGAGAAAAGTCAGTTTTGCAGATGGAATTCATTTTAAAAATACAGGGGCCCAGGCTTCTGTCTAGAATGAAAAAAAAAAAAAATCCAATCATGTAATGAGAATAAAGGAGTTCTTCGAAATGAAATGAAAAAAAAAAAATGGCTTCAGACCCCTTTTCACTACAAAAGCTGGAGCCATATCACATATTACATTTTCTCTTACAGTTAACATAATGTTCTGTTGTTAGGGGAACTTATTAAAGAACTCTTTCAAAATTAATGTATTGTTGAATACAAGTTTCCTTAGTATGGGCTGTCTCATAGGCATTTATTTGACCAACAAACTGCCACAGTTCTTCATTGAGTAACTTAAATTTACGTTGAGATTATCAGATGATTGTGTCGTTCCATTATTCCCATCCAAATGGTATTGTTTCAGGGCAGGAGTGTACAATAACACTGAGTCACCTTCGATGAGATTGATAAATAAATAAATGTTTCAGGATGGGTTCTCCTACAGTAGTTCAGTGGTGGCGAACCTATGGCACTCAGAGCCCTCTCTGTGGGCCCACATGTGGTTGCCCCAGCCCCACCTCCCCCTGTGGCTCCCTCCTCACCAGTAGCCCCCTGGAGAGTCACCCCTGAGCACGGCCCGTGCAGAGTAGCGCAGCCAAGGATATGGCACCCGGGCAGCGTAGACAAGGCTCTCCCCTTGTGTCCCGTCACACGCAGATGATGCTGCGGGGCGTGGGCAGAGGGCGTTGCCGCCATGGTGCTGCGGCAGGGCGTGGAGGCGGTGGGTGGCCCTGTGGGCAGGCAGGGACGGGTGGGGGGTGGGGATGGAGCAGGGGGGCAGGTGTAGTTTTGGGCACTCAGTCTCTAGAAGGTTCACCATCACTGTCCTAGTTCATCTCACTTATCTTGTCTCAGCGATCACTAAAAGCTGGTTTATATTCTGAGAAAGCAAACATATTGGAGGAACAGGTGGTACCTAAGACTTCATCTGGAGACGATTGCCTGCTTTTCTACCTTTTTAAAACATCCAAACAATATTCATATTAGTCATAGAGGTAGAAGCAGTTGTAGTCAAATTAAAGATGCTGCTAGCAGACTGAGCCACACACAATGATTAGAGTTGACCTAGGAGAACCATTGACATATGACAGTCAAAGGATAAAAAAAAAAAATCAGAAGGAATGCATCAACTCAAGAGGGAGGATTGGGAAGGAAGCCAATAGTCAGAAACCGAAGGAAGCCAATAGTCAGAAACCTCAGGGAAAAGGTGAGTAGAGATGGGCAGTTTCAAAATTTGATAAATAAATAAAATGAATAAATAAAGGAGTAGGCTGCCTCAGTAAGCTTCAAAGGAACATGAACATTCATCATCATATATTTGTCCATAACACTTCAATGGCTGGCCAGGAATTAAGTCATCTCAGAGAATATTTCATTCTTATAGTCCTTTTTAGGTTGTTGTTCTTCCTTGTAAAGGAATATTACAGGCTTTGATTGCTGACTTATGGCCGGAGGTGTCAAGAGTATACACCCCCCTCCATAAATGTTAGAAAAAAGAGTGTGTTCCTCTACAAAAAAACCTCCAGTGGCACAAACTGTATGGTGTTCATCAACATTTTTCTTTTTTAAAAAAATTCTCAACTTATCCATTAAAGAAAAGCGACATATTATATGTGGCTTATCAACCCATGTGGCTTATCAACCTTATGTAAATATTATATGTGGCTTATCAACCCATTCATAAGAGAGAAAGACCCAAGCAAAAAATTGATTTAAGAGTTATCTAACAGGGAAATCTTAACATTATAAAAGGCTGTTCTGAGAGAGTTGACATATAACCATTGATCTATGCACCTGGAGCAAGCATTCTGGATGAACAGTGATTTAGTTCAGACCTAAATCATACCCTTTTTCCGACATTAATTGAAATTCTATTTATTGGCCTCTAACTGGCCTTCCTGGAGAGTCTTTAAATAAAAGGTAGAAATGGTATGTTCTGAGATTTTTATACCAAAAAAGGGAGGACATGGTCAGTTCAATCTATAACTAAATGAAGATGCATCTATTCTGGTTTAGGTATTTATTTTAGACGTCCCTTGGGGATAGCTGTAGACGAGACATTACTCCTAACTAATGACAAAATTCCTTCACATTGATACATGGGAAGTTCATTTATGTCGCTTGCACGTGACTCATTAGGAAATAAAAGGATGAATATTTGGCCAACTAAGTAGGAGTTATGAACCAAAGTCGGCTTTTATCGTTTGTCAATATCCACCTTCCACTGTTTTTTAGAAACAGATTTAGCTTTACCCAGGGCTTTTTTTTCTCATAGAATGCCCAGAACAGAGTTCCACCACCTTTTTTGGATGGAACCTTGTAGGGTAGGCAAGGCAGGTTGTATGACATGTGTGAGTTCTGACACCTTTTTTTTTAAAGAAAAAAAAACACTGGCTTTATCATACCAGCGCTATCTAATACCTGGGAATGGAACCACAAAGAATAAATTTTACTGAAGACTTTTCCTGCCAGTGGGCTGACAAAGAGGCTACTAATTAAGCAGAAGATCAGAACACCAGCACTGGAATGATAAAGCAGATTCCAAACATTTGAAATAAAGATCTGCGGTTGAGTTATGAGCATAGAGATACATACTTCATGCTTTAAAAGTGCTTGTGGACATAATTCAGAAGTGGAGGAAGAAAGAGTCTCGTAGAACTTGGCTTCCATCCTTTCTAAAAAGGATACCTGTTTTCTTCAGCAGATAGCTGCATATTTAAAAACAGAGCTAAAAATACGAAGCTGACCACATTTGGGATATGGCACGTACAATAACATAGTCCTTGATTTACAACAGTTCATTTAGTGACCATTTAAAGTGACCGTGGCACTGAAAAAAATGTGACTTATGACCATTTTTCACACAACTGCTGCAGCATCCCCAGGGTTATGTCATCCAAATTCATCAGCTTGGCAACTGACTCACATTTATGACGGTTGCAACGTCCCGGGATCATGGGATCCCCTTTTGCGACCTTCTGACAAACAAAGTCCATGGGGAAGCCGGCTTCTCTTAACCATCATGTTACTAGCTTAACAACTTCAATGATTCCCTTAACAGTTGTGGCAGGAAGGGTCGCAAAATGGGGGCAAAACTCACTTACCAACTGACTTGCTTAGCAACAGAAATTTTGGGCTCAGTTGTGGTCGTAAGTCAACCATTGAGTGAAGAGGAATTGTCTCGGGCCACATGTACCATACACATAAATCACATAATAATGTTATAATAATAATAATAGTAGTAAAGTTGGAAGGGACCTTGGAGGTCATCTAGTCCAACCTCCTGCTCGGGCAGGAAACCCTACACCATTTCAGACAAATGGCTGTCCAGTCTCTTCTTAAAAACTTCCAGTGTTGGAGCATTTACTGCTTCTGGAGGCAGGCTGTTCCACTGATTAATTGTTCTCACTGTCAGGAAGTTTCTCCTTAGTTCTAGGTTGCTTCTCTCCTTGATTAGTTTCCACCCGTTGCTTCTTGTCCTGCCTTCAGGTGCTTTGGAAAATAGCTTAATTCCCTCTTCTTTATGGCAGCCCCTGAGATATTGGAATACTGCTATCATGTCCCCCCTTGTCCTTCTCTTCGTTAAACTAGACATACCCAATTCTAGCAACCATTCCTTATATGTTTTAGCCTCCAGTCCCCTAATCATCTTTGTTGCTCTTCTCTGTACTCTTTCTAGAGTCTCAGCATCTTTTTTAAATCGTGGTGACCAAAACTGGATCTGTATTCCAAGTGTGGCCTTACCAAGGCATTGAAGAGTGGTATTAATACTTCACGTGATCTTGATTCTATCCCTCTGTTAATGCAGCCTAGCACTGTGTTGGCCTTTTTGGCAGCTGCAGCACACTGATGGTGATTGTCTACTAGGACTCCGAGGTCCTAGTAGTTTCCGGTCTTGTGGAGCCACATTACTAGTTGTTCCAGGGCTGCATGTGGCCATCGGGCTGGACATGCCTGCTCTAAGTAAGTAAGATGGAAGAAATTAAACCTACTGTACAAAGAATGCTTCATGTGAGATTCTTTTATTGATATAGCACTACTAAACAATTTACTAAAAGTGTCTACAGCTGGCAGACTGTGTCACCTATTTATGTATAGGCTGGTTGAGGAATTTTGGGAGTTGAAGTCCCCAATTCTTAAGGTTGCCAAATTTGGAGATCTCCGATGCACACGAAAGAGCATTGTTTGCGTATACAAGCAAAATAGAGTGTGAATGAAAACACCTCAGTGTGTGTAGAAAGGTTACAGTGGAAATAAAATGGTGGAAAATATGCTTGCAACATTCAAGGCATTCATCCAGAATGCTCATTTCAGATGTTGTGATTGAAAATGAAAAGTCTTCTGCCTCCATTCCAAAGCCATTAAGCTTTACTTTTTGGATAATCACATATAATCATTTTTCATCTTCTATTTAAAGTCTCTTGACCCTCTGGTAGGGGTAACATTTTGAAGCAAATAAATGCACAATATGAAGTGCGGTATTCATATTGAATAAATGTGCAGATCCATCATTCTTGCGTTCCAATCTTGCTCTTAAATATATTAGTGCATAGGAAGAAAAATGATTAGATTCTTTCTTTTTTTTTAAATCAGCATATGAAATGAATAACAGCAAAACTGGGGGTTAGCAGTCAAAACTTTAGTACATTAGGACTAGGAGTTGGATTTTATATTAAGAGCAAAATCCATTAATAAAACTGTTCCTAGTGGAAAATATGCATATTTGATACGATTACACATTAAAATGCATGCATCTACGAAATGTTGGCAAGGACTAAATGTGCCTACAAGCAAAATAATTCCTAGGAACAATCGTTAATAATACTGATGACTTTTATTATGGGATTCTCTGGATAATAATGTGAGTTTTTAAAGTATGTTCATGTGTCTCTGTGTGAGAGAGAAATCACTTCATGTGTATTAAATTAAGGTGAATCAAAGACATCCTAAAAAAAAAAAAATCCTGGAAACTGAGCATGTTTTTGTTCTTTCTCCCCTCAAATATTTTCAACATAAATATACAAAAGAGCTTAGACAAAATTTAATTGGGATGTCCTACATGTGTTACTAATATAACACCACTCCAGCCCACCTCTAAGGAGCATACAATTCTATCAAGCTGAAATTGAACGTGTCAAAAGTGCTTCAGCCCAAGCTGGGATAAATTGCAGAGAGCTTCTATGAATATTTCCTCTCTTCAGGGCATTTTCTTGGCTTCATCAAAATGAAATAATATGTTTTCATTAGGCTTAAATTGGCTGTTAGGCTTCTGTGAGCCTTCATTTGAAATTATTGCCGGCAGTGGTTTACAAAAAACAGACCTCCTTCAACCATGATCTCCGCTGCGGAAGGAGCAAAAGAGGCAAACACATTGCTCAATCATAGCAAGAGTTTTTGGACTTGAATATCTTCGTCGCCGTCCCTAAGAATGCCGGTCATTGCTACATCAAATTCCTGTCTGCTTATATAATGCAAGAGCCAGTTTTGTAGAGCCTATGGCACCAGGCTAGAAACCAGAAGATTGTGAGTTGTGGTCCCATCTTAGGCACAAAGCTAACTGGATGACCTTGGTCCCGTCACTCTCTTTCTCTCTGTCAGCCCTAGGAAGGAGGCAATAACAAACCATTCCTGAAATCTTGCAAGAAAAGTACGGAGATTTGCCCAGTCACCAAAAGTCAGCATTGACTCAAAGGTACAAACAAATTAAAATCCTTTTGCTCATATAATGTAAATTACTAATAAGATACAAGGAGGTAGAGATAATAATAATAATAATAGTAGTAGTAAAGTTGGAAGGGACCTTGGAGGTCATCTAGTCCAACCCCCTGCTCGGGCAGGAAACCCTACACCATTTCGGACAAGTGGCTGTCCAGTCTCTTCTTAAAAACTTCCAGTGTTGTCATGAAATTGTGATTTTCAATGTACTATTCCATTAACAGCTAATACTGAACTATTTCATTATATTGATAATATCCCCAGGACTACTTGAATAGTGAAGGCTCTAGTGCAGGGGTCTTCAAACTTGGCCCTTTTATGACTTGTGAACTTCAACTCCAGGAATTCCTCAGCCAGCGTGCCTGGCTGAGGAATTCTGGGAGTTGAAGTCCACAGGTCATAAAAGTTTGAAGACCCCTGCGTGGTATGAAGTCTGTGGAGGCATCCTAATCTGGATACATCTGGACCACATAATTCTAAGAAGTGTTGGTGCTCATTACCAGCGAGAAATTGGCCTCAGTCTTTTCTAATGACTAGGTTAATGTCAAATAACATTTATGAATCTCTCCCTTGCATTCTCAAACTTTAGGAGAAACATACCCCACCAAAAAAAGCCACCACCCACATAAAAGTTTGTTAGGCTGTTTATAGACTCTATAGTCATGAGGGGAAATTCTAGCTGGATTATCTGAATTTAGATAATTCAGATTTAAGATATGTGGATTTTAACTCTCAGACTTCTCAAGCCATGAAGTGCACACATCTTACAGTTGAAGTCCACACACTTAAAATTGCTAAGGTTGAGAAACACTACTGTAGATTAAACAAGTATTGGAATTTAGGATTATAATAGTCTTGGTGTTGCTCTCCATGGTCCTGAATACCATAATTCTCAGGCAATCTACTAGGCCCTAGCTCAGGAATCTTCAAACTTGGCCCTTTTATGACTTGTGGACTTCAATTCCCAGAATTCCTCGGCCTGGCACGCTGGCTGAGGAATTTTGGGAATCCACAAGTCATAAAAGGGCCAAGTTTGAAGACCCCTGCCCTAGCTTTACTCTATTTTGCAGGTTCTTGGTATGTATTTTTGCCTGAGTCACCATCTAGAATATTTTACTGAGTTCTAACAGACAAGAATAGTTTGTTTAAGTCTGAGTTAATATCAGAAGTGACATGCAATAAACTCTTTTCCAATGTTGATACTCTGCACTAAACAGTATCTGTTGGACAAGTATGGACATAAATATGGATCTGCAAATGAAATTAGCATACATAAACCCTTTATATTCTGGGAAATTGGTCTTAAGATGTTTATACCATAAAAATCTATGCAAAAGGAGAAAATTCACAAAAACAGCTATAAATTTGTATGCAGATTTTCTCCAAGTTTTGCAGAAAATAGAAAAAAAAAACCTCAGGAAAAAAACCGAAACTGTATTTGTATACAGGTGAAGTGTTAACATGATGAATGGATTATAGATTATAAAGTGACTATAGACTTTTTATAAAAGTGATGCATCTACCTTCTTTATTGGATGAATTTCAATTGTAGAGGCATTCTGGACCTGTAAGGATAAAACCTTGGTCATGCATCTTTCTCCAATCAATAAGGTGGCTCCTATAAACCTTACTTGACAATATTCTGGGGAAAAGCGCTTGTAAATCATTGAAAGGACATATCTGGGACAATATTAATAGCCAAGGTACTACTTTTACTGCTACCAAACGGTGTGCTCTTTGTTGCCAGAGAATTTGCATTTTGTCTGTAAGCCATCTAGGTGGGAATGACAGCATCTCAATCTTTTTTTTTCCCCCCCACTGGATTTTGTTCTGCAAGTTCTTTTGATTAAATTTATATATGCATTTCCTAAGGGGGCACAAAGAGACTTTTTCCTGAGCGCAGTGGGATTATAAATCCACAGAGACTGAAGATTAGATTTCTTGGCCAAGCTGTTTGAAAATCAGTCGATAGACTAACAAATTGTCAGCACCAGTGCTACTTCTTGCCGGCTGGAAGAAACTGTATTTTGTAAAAGGTGCTGGCATGTCTCAGTCCAGCATTCCAATTCTCTTGCTGCCAGATTGGTCCAATTATTCAAACACTTAGAATTAATTGTGATCCCATCTGAACTAGTCTGACATGGCACAGATATATTTGTATATACTAATTGTTTCCATCATATACAGTATAAGTAGTCCTTGATTTACGACAGTTCATTTAGTGACCATTCAAAGTTACAACACCTCTGACTGTTGCAGCATCCCCAGGGTCAGATGGTCAAAATTCAAACACTTGGCAACTGACTCATACAGTAGTGGCCAAAATTGTGGAAACCTTTTGGGGAAAGTGTATTTTTGAAGTTTGATGGCTAATAACACCACTTTTTTTTGGGAGTAGTACCATAAAATTATATATCAATGGAAAGACAATTTAATCAAGAATGTAATGCAACAAAGTTTGTTCAATTATCTGTACTGTATTCTATGAAGCGTTATAGCCAAATAACCAGAAAAAGGAAGCACAATTTGCTTAAGTTGATATCAGGTAGCTTTCCTTCATCTGATTGTAGCCAATGATCATGAGCGTTTAGAGGGCCAATCAGGTGTCATCTTGTTTTGGCAATGAACCAATCAGATCATAGTAGGATTCAGTTATTGATGTCATGTGTTGAAGCTGAAACGAGGACATTTGTCAATGTGTTATGTGATCGCTATCAAGTTGGTTGGGTTTTTTTGTGTTCTTTCATTGAGTGAGCTTGTAAAATGTAATAAAATTAAAGCAATGGTGCAAAGAGTTGACTGGTCACCCAGAAAGCGATGTAAAATAGTATTATTAAGTGAACAAGGCTACAGTTATAAAGAAATTAGAGGAAAAATGGGTGGAAACTTAACCAAAGATGGCATTTCTACTGTACAGTTTTCCCAAAAGGTTTCCACAATTTGGGCCACTACTGGATTTATGACAGTTGCAGCGTCCGGGATCATGCAATCCCCTTTTGTGACCTTCTGACAAGTGATATCAATGGGGAAACCAGATTCCATTTTACCACCATGCTACTAATTTAACACCTGCAGTGGTTCCCTTAACCACAGTGGTGAGAAAGATCATAAAAAGGGGCAAAAGTCAAATATCTCACCCAGCAAGAGAAATGTTTGCCTCAGTTGTGATCATACAGTCATCAGTTATGAACTGAAAAAGTCTATGGAGATTCTTTGTCATTTAGGTCACAGTTGTCTCAAAGGCATTGTTCAAAGGTCAATTGGACTTTCTTGTGTTTTTTTTTTCCTGGAAGACATTTTGCTCCACATCCAAGAAGCTTTGGGACATATGAATATTTACATCAATTATATCAATTCAGCTTCATGTCTGTCTGATATTATAACCATCAAAGCTATAAATCACACACTCACTTTTTCATCTAATATCTTCTCAATTAGAGGTTGTGTGCCGTGTATCCCCAGTTGCTGGGGAATGACAGAAATTGTCTTGTTTTTTTTCTGGTGAACCTCTTGATGAAACTAATTTGCCCTATGTGACCCAAAAGGGCTGGGGCCTGGTCCAACTGAATTCTCCTTGGGTTCTTATGGAGTGATCTCCATCAAATCATTCCAAGTTGTTGGGCAATTTCTCCTGTGTCTGCTCTTTTGCACTTTTCACCAATTAGCTCCAAGCCTGTTCTCTGGAGTAGGACAAAATAAGTCTGACTCACCTTCTCTGTGACAGCCTTTCAAACCCTGGAAACAATCTACTTTCTCTCATTTAAATCTTCTCTTCTTTAGGCCAACTCTGCTTGGCTGACTTTTTCAGATAGGGCTTGTTTTTTGTAAGCGCACCACGCAGCACACAACGTTTGCCACACTCATTTCATATGCAGTGGCTGATAAGGCAAATTGTGAATTTCTAATAATAGCTTATGCAAAACCAACACAGACTTTCTCCTGAATGTATATTTAATGGTAAGAACAAGCTTTTAAATCAGCACAGGATATATATTATAGAATTTATAAGCATAGCAAGCATGTTGTTACAACGTCAAAAAGGGTGTCCGTGTTTTCAGTTGTGAAATATTGGAGGGGAACCTCATTAAATAATGTTTTTGGAACCCAGAAGTGGAACTGAAGCCATATTAGCATTGATGTTTTCTCATTCTCAGTTCCTAAGCCATTGTTTCAAATTATTCTTTCCAGATGTGGTGACATATGTAACTGGAAGATTCAGAAGAGTCCAGAATCTCACTTTATTTTATGTATCTAGGGCTAGGCTCAGGTAAAATGAGTAAATGAATGCAATAGTGTGGTCATTCTGGTTTCTTGCTTTATTGGTTTCAATGGGATCAATGAGAAAACACTCACTGTAATAGTGTGTGTTTTCATTATGAGTCTGTATAACGAAAATGGATTATTCCTTATTATTATCAAGGTATTATCATGGACCTTTGGTAATATTTCCATATATTTGAGTATGTATAAACATTTATGATAACGTACATATATTAACATGACTGAAATCTGATTTTAAAAACAAAAACAAAAGATAATATTATTGAGTAAGTAACCTTTTTGTTTGCATAATTGCGAATAACTGTGAGCTACTTTTTTTGATTTTCTAATCTTTGATGGCAAAAAAAAGTGTTGCAATCAATGGAGCTACGTAATCTTGGTGAACCATTCTGTGCTGATACCAATTCTCCCCTTTACGTTTAGATGAAAACTACAAGCAGTCAATTAACCAGTTTTCATCTTAGAAAGTCCTTTCTCTGTTGCCTCTTTTCATGTTTTAGTTGCCCCATTTTTCCCCCCTTCTCCACTGGCAACTATGTTATTAACTTGCTGATTCTAGAGATAATGGCATTTAATTAAACTACTTTGCAGCTTACTACTGTTTGGGGAGCTTTCTAATTAATCTTTATGTAATTGCTTTGCGATGGAGTATAGCAAAAGTAGTTAAATTATACATTCTGCATCTTGCGTTGCATCTCATTTCAGAATATAAGCACTTGTTAACAAGGAAAAAGCGAAGAGGTCAAAATTTAACACTTCTATATTGGTTTACTTTGGGATCAACTTTCTGATAAAGCTGGCAGATAAATAAAACCAATGGGTGATGATCATCAACCCAGGATGAGGACAAGATGTTGAGTATCATGGACATTGATGAACTAAATCCGGCTCAAGTAACTTTTCAAACGTCTCCACTTAATTTGAGGGCAGAGGAAAGGACGGTTAATTTTCCTGAATGTCTCCATGGATAGATAAGTTTTCCAATCATTTCTCAAGGGCAAGACAGTGACAGAAACAGAACTTCTCAAAAACTTCAGCAAGAGAAGTTTCTCTTTATTCTTCACTTGGGATTTAATGGAAGAGTGGGAAGTCCCAGAGGCTGTAGATAGACCACTTGAGAGACAATTGTACAATGAGGGCCCTAACGTACATGCCCCTTGGCCACCTCATAACTATGTAAGTATAAAATAATACACTTCAGCAATGAGAAATAAACCAACTTCACCCTGACAGTTTTACCGCTAATATTAGTTAGGCACAGAGGCATGAAGAAAGGGTAGCCAGTCAGCCATCATATAATCTCTGCATTTGTCTAAAGAATCTTGAATGATGTTGACTTGGCAAGACTTAGAGGGTCCAACTCAGAAATTGAAAGCAGATACATATAATTCTCTCTCTCTCTCTTCTCTCTCTCTTCCTTCTCTCTCTCTCACTTCCCTTTCTCTCTTCTCTCTCACTTCTCTCTCTCTTTTGCTCTCTCTTCTCTCTTTCTCTCTCTTCCCTCCTTCTTCTCTCTCTCTCTCTTTTCTCTCTTCTTCCCTTTCTCTCTCTCTCTCTCTCTCTCACACACACACACACACACACACATACACACACAAAATATGTACATAATCATTCCAATGTGGGTGAAATCCTTTTTATTGAAGTTTAGGGACCATAATCTATCATGGTGAGTAGATATCTGTGGAGATTCTCAGTCATCCAGATCATGGTTGTCTCAAAAGTTGTTGTTGTTTTTTTTTTTAAAAAAAGACAACTGCTCTCTGTTTTTTCCTTGAGGAAAAAGATCTTTTGCTTCTCATCCAAGAAGCTTCACTAGTTCTGGCTGGATGAGGGTGGAGGGGGGATGGCAGGATTAGTTCTGAAAGGATTGGAGGAGTAGATAATTTATTGGGTAGCTAATTTTAATTTTTTAATTTCCTAGGCAGCTGAGTGAGAAGAACTGGCTGAAAAGTATTTAGGCAGTCTCTATGGCCAGGGATGCCTACAATCTGGTTCTCCGTGATCCATAACCACTTCACACACGTGTGTATGTCATATATGTCATGTATCTTGTATCACACCACCTTTAAGACTAGAAGGCCAATCCAAATATTTTAACATTAGGACCTCCATGGAGAGTTCCTTTATTCCCTGTTTTATTGTCTTTTTGTTTTTCAGGCCCTGCAACCAATTCCAGGCACATATAGTTTGCTCGCATGTGGGAAGCAGACATATTAGCACTTCCCCCGCCCTAGTGTGTGTGTTGTAAGTCTCTAAACAGAGCACTTAGCTATAAAGAGAGAGAGACTCAACCAAGTGTAATGAATTTTATTACATAGCAGCTGTTCAAATAAAGGAAAACAAATTTGCCTTAATAGCTACTTGATGAACGGTCCCTGGTCCTTTTAGAAAGATATCAGCAATGTGAGTGGAACTATGGCAATAACTTATAGCAAGGTCATAGACAATGCTATGTCAAAGGGAAAACATACTCTGCCATGTTACCTGAAAGTCAGAGCCTTCGAGGTGATTATAGGATTAGCAAATCCTGCGCTTCTAGTTGCCGTTTCATTAGATCCCAAGATTCAGTTTCTCTTAAGCATTAGGTATTTTGTCATACTTATTAATTTATTTATTAACTATAGACTCCATTCTCTGTTGTTGCCTCTAACATCCCTGCTTTTTCTTCCTCTAACCCCAGATACCCAACTGACTAATGGTCCTCTTGGGTTATTAAAGCCTATTTAGGCTCTGTAACTATTTACAAAGCCTAAATAGTTGGATCTTTGTTGATAGTTATGATGGAGGTGACACTGGAAAAAAGAATCCTTAAGTCCAAAGAACCAAGGTCAATTGCCAACTCTTCACAGAAGAAGTGGGCACGGTGGTTGAGCGGTTAAGATGTTGAAGTTGTCAACTGGAAAACTGGCAGTTTGAGACCTCAGTACCATCTGATGGAGTGAGGTTCGTTACTTGCCCCAGCTCTTTCTAATCTTGCAGTTCAAAAGCATTCAAATGTGAGTAGATAAATAGGCACCACTTTGGTGGGAAGGTAACAGCATTCCATGTGCCTTTGGCATAGAGTCTTGCTGGCCACATGACCATGGAAGCCTCTTCAGACAACACTGCCTCCTTCAGCTATGAAAAAGAGATGACCACTGCTCCTAGAGCTGGACACAACTGGAAGCGAAACCTTTATCTTTTTACCACAGAAGAACACTATCTTTGAGGAGTCCATGCATCATTATGCGGTCCAATTTGGATCAAAAATTGACTTTCCCTGGACTGAAAGTGCTTGCCTTCTGCAATGGGTTAAATGATCTCATGACCTTCACCTTTCTCCTTTTGCCATGGTGTTCACTGCAATTAATAGCATTGCCACCACTTTTTACTCTAGTTGTCATGGTTCCGACAGATGAAACTCTTCAAAGAACTTCGAGGCATTGTTTACCTTAAAGAATCTTTATTGGAGTAGCATAGCTTCGGTACTAACATAGTTGAAGCCAAAAATCTGAAATCCCCTCCCTTGAACACATAGTATCAAAGCACAATTCCCTCCTCCAATTAACAGTCATAAATCACAATCTCCAATTAGTTTGAAATGCAGGCTTTCCTTCCATTACTCCATCCTGCCATTTCTTATCATCTCTTATTTCAAAAGCCCTGAATTCACACACTATTACAATATTGTTATGTCTAACTAACTCCCATCACATTCCTCCTCCTCCCCCAGCATCATCTAATTCTAAGAGTAAAGCACAAGAAAGAAAAAGGCTGCATCTCCATATATTGTCAAAGCAAGAACATCCAATGTTAGCAGTGAAGCTTGCTCTAAGTCCACCACCACAGAGAACATTCCTTCTTACTGTCGATCATCTCTGCCTTTAATGTCTTGATCTCCTATTTTCTTGTGGGTTTTCTTGTGGTAGGACACAGTATGACTCAGGATTAAATTAATGTATGAAATAGAGGTTCTCTCTGCTTATAGTATGTGCTTAGAAGCAGGTTGCAGGTGGGTGGAGTCATTCCTTTTTCATTATCCTGCCATTCCCCTCTATTAGAAGCTATCTACACTTGCCCCTTGGCTATCCCTAGTATGGAAGAAGATGCTTCTTATTAATACTTCTGGAAATCTGATTTTATCTAGCTAACTTGGTTTCTGTACACTGAATTCAGAGCAGGATAGAGATATTGTTTTTTCCCTGGTAGCACAGTGTCCTAGGTTTCCATTTGTCCTGAGCATTTACTGTCAACTGTGCAGGTCACATGAATTGCATAGATGAGATCCTTTATTAGTACCGTGGTATGAGTTCCAGTCCCACATTAGACATGAAAACCTGGGCTAGAGACTCTTTCTCATCCTAACTCACTTCCCAGGATCGTTGTTATTTTATTTATTATTTATTTATTTGTTATTTATTTTTTAACTTTATTAAATTTATTGGACACCCATCTTCCCATGGGGCAGGGGTAGGCAACCTTGGCTCTTTTAAGACTCGTGGACTTCAACTCCCAGAATTCCTGAGCCAGCCACGCTGAGGAGAAAGGGAGAGGTTTCCAAGCTCAGCCATGCTGGCTCAGGAATTCTGGGAGTTGAAGTCCACGAGTCATAAAAGAGCCAAGGTTGCCTACCCCTGCCATAGGGTAACAATAAAAGAAAGAAAGAAAGAAAGAAAGAAAGAAAGAAAGAAAGAAAGAAAGAAAGAAAGAAAGAAAGAAAGATGCTGTACCCAGGGAGATTCAGTGCAAATCTATACAAATCTGAACAAGAAACCCTCCTTCTCCTTCTCCTCCTTCCCTCCCCCCCCCCAGCTAAGACTGAGCCTTCTAATTTCAATAGGTTTCCTTATCTTCCTTTGCTCATAGTTGCTGACAGGAGCTAAACATTTCCATCCATCTCAACCTATTACTTGTATTTAATCAAATGGTTCAGCAATGACATGTTTGAAGACAGCTGACTTAGTTATCCCGCTGAGATAAAAGCTTGATCAATGTTCTATTATTCTTTCATTTATTGGCTGTCCTTTCCACAGCTTGCAATCTGGGGATCCAATTTTGTGGAGTTTACTTTGTTGTTGTGTTTACTGTTCTGTAAAAGAGTGGCTTCTTCAAAACTTCTACTGAGACAGCGTATAGTGAGTCCTTTGGAGTTTTCCAAGATTCAGTACTTGGGAGGGGAAACAAAACCATATATATATATATTAAAGGAAGTTTGCCTAACATGAAAAGACGCACCTGATTTTACAAAATGGCTGAATTCATTTGCTTAACATTCATGGAAGAAAGCAACACAGAATTCAATGGAAACTTTTTCCCCCTTCAAATTCTGACATTGGTTGCGTTAGCTGTGATGTGTGGTCAAAGATGGCTGGTATTGTCAAGCCACAATTAAGCTACGAAGTGGCTGCAATAACTTCAGCCCTCAAGAAATAGCATCCTTCTGATCCTCCCAGCTGTATCATTGGCCAGGAGATAGCTGGCCAATTATTGTATCTATCGCAACCACTGTTAGAGCTTTGAGCTTTCTGTGCTAAATTGTTGACTTTCTGATCTTGGAAATGATTGCACTCTTCAGAACCTCTAGCAATCAACTCACAGTATAAACAAAATGTGTAAAAAGAAAACTATTCTTGCAAGCAAAGAAAAGAAATGGCCACACATTAGACACCAGCATCATTCAACTGCACGTTACACACTTCAGTCATCTGTACACAAAATGTATCAGAGCAACTTATACATTAGTGGAGAGACATCTCATTAACATTTGGATAGAAACTAAGAAAGTCTAGACCAATGTTTCTCAATCTTAGCAAATTTAAGACTTGTGGACTTCAACTCCCAGCATTTCCCAGAAGGCATGGCTGGCTAGGGAATTCTGGGAGTTGATGTCTCCATCTCTTAAAGTTGTCAAGGTTGAGAAACCCTGAGGTAGACTGTTGACCAGATGAGAAGATTTTAATTAAAAAAAACCATTGAAAGAACCTAATGACAAACTATTTCTGTGCTGTTATGAACGGAACAAGAACAAACTTGAGGAAGACTAACATTTTAGCAATGCATCCTCGATGATCTGTATTTTGATTAAGGTTATGTCTGCTGTGTCAAATCCAGAAAAAAAAAAAATCTTGGAAGAACCCAATGGCAAACTATAACTGTACTGTTATGGAGGAAACAAAAACAAACTTGACTTGAGGAAGACTAATTTTTTAGCAATGCATCCTGGATGATCTATATTTTGATTTAAGGTTATGTCTGCAGTGTCAAATCCAGATGTCACCAAGCTTCATTTTAATGCAGTTTCTGTTCATTTATTTATCACGCCTAATTGTTTACCCTCCCAATTCCACCATTTGTCTTTTAAAAATATCTTCATATATTTAACATCTGCAATGGTATCATTCTTCATCTCCTCTGTTTTTATTTTTAAGCAAAGGCATTGTGCTGTTTTCATTCTGTTCAAGAATATTTTATTATTATTATTTACAGCGCCAGTCCATAGATTTGTGTCAGGGGAAGGAAATACCAGTAGTGTAGTGCAGATTAAAGAATAATTTCCTTCCTTCCTTCCTTCCTTCCTTCCTTCCTTCCTTCCTTCCTTCCTTCCTTCCTTCCTGTGGTTGGAACGCAGTATTACAGCCTAATTCTGCCCACTGCCAGTAGTTCGATCCTGACCGGCTCAAGGTTGACTCAGCCTTCCATCCTTCCGAGGTCAGTAAAATGAGGACTCAGATTGTTGGGGGCAACAGGCTGACTCTGTAAACCGCTTAAAAGCACTATAAAGTGGTATATAAGTCTACGTGCTACGGCTACTGTGATAGAATTCTACAAGTGTGAATGTGCTTCCCTTCTCCATGTCTTTATTCAGACTAGACCTCGGGAGGGTCACGTCTGAGATAATGGTGATGGTGATGATGATGATGATGATCCTCATGCTCATGTTGATAATCATGTCTTTCTCCACATCTTCCAATCTTGCACTACTTCTTTGAGTTCTTCTATGCTCTGGCTGGTGTCAGCTTTGATGGCACAACTCTGAGTTGCTTTCTCAAATTGCATTCTTGCTTTGGGCTCGGATCCCTCTTCATCCGACCCTTGCCTTGGCTGCAGCTCTTCCTCGGGTTCCTCAAGGCTATTCTCACAGCCCATGACACCAGCCCCCCAAAACATCCCATCTCTGACAAAGCAAACACTAGAAGCCACAGAAGAAAGAGAGAGGCCCATAAATGTTGCATAAAAGGAAAGACCATTAGGGAATCTTCATCTGACTTCATTTTCCAGTTAAACAATTTGCTTAAAAATATAGCAAATTCTTCTCTTAAAGAGTTGTCAGTTCTTTTTTGTGTTGTAATTATTTAATGCCCTGGTTATTTTTCTCCCCTGCGGGATTGCAAATGCAGCCGTTTCATTCATTAGACATTTTTCTTCTTGCGGTTGGGATATTAGCTGTTCCTTCTCCATAGACTCTGCCTTGTCTCTCTCTTTCTACATTGATGCATTTGTTCTCCCTGGGCTAGGAAGCAATGCCAGCCATTAATATCCAGGAGACAAATTTCCCTCATTTTTCCCCATTTCAGTTGCATCAGCAGTTTTCAAAATCCAAGGAATATCTGTCTCTGTCAGCACGAAGAGATCGACCTGTTAAGCTCATGGGGTGGTGATAAAGATTAGAATCGGGGAGAAAGAAGGGGCGGAAAAAACATGCAAGTTTAGTATTGAGTTTAATGCTTTTTAAAACCCTTTGACTGGAAAATGTAAATGAATGAAATCTAGCATCAGAGAGCCCCAAAAGAACGGTTTTGTTTTGTTGTACAACTAGGGATCTTCAGGTATTAATGATGAATGCATAAATAAATGAACCCTGAACATGGATACTTGTCTGACAGGATTCCCTTTCTCCTTCCCATTATGCCATGGACATACCAACACTGTGACCACCAGAAAATATATAGATGATGATGATGATGATGATGATGATGATGATGAAGATGATGATATAATCCATTCAGTCATGTCTGGCTCTTGGCAATTCTATGGGCCAGGTCTTTCCACATCTTTTGATCTTGAATTACTTCTTTGAGTTGCTCTATGCTATGGGACGGAGGGAGGGGGGGAGGGAGGGAGGGAGGAATATATATATGTCTGTGTGCATGTTGATAGATGTGTGTGTATGTGTATTTCTGCCTATATATAATATATTATCTATCTATCTATCTATCTATCTATCTATCTATCTATCTATCTATCCACATATACACATATGAACACACACACATTTTATATATATATAAAGTGACCAGCAATTTTTTGGGTAAGCTTTTTCAGAACCAATTTGCCCTTGTCTACTTCCTAGGCTCACAGAGAGTGATTGGCCCCAGATCATCCAGCTGGTTTTGCGCCGAAAGCGGGATTAGAACTCGCGGACTCCCAGTTTCTAGCCTGTGCCTTATCCACTATACCCAAATGGCTCCCAGTGGATGTTTAGAGAACTGGTATTATTTACCAGCACATTCAGACCTACATTCATCAGAAACCTCTCTATCAAGTGACCAGGGAAGTCGAACAATCTGCCCAAAACAAAACTGAAGGACTAGAAAGATTACATACACGGACCCATATTTTAGAGATTTTATAACATTTGAGGTTGAGGTCTTTGTAGCTGACATGCCAGGTATTATAAAACACACACATTACATTCCAATTTTCCTGTTTTTTTTAAAGCATGAGCTGAAATTGGGAACATCTTTTAAGGCAACCTGAAATGAAATGAAAAGAATTTTGAATTGAATTCAGGATATGGTTAGAAGGATTCATTATGTACAGGGGGAAAGGATAATCATCGCATTAGATTGCTGATTATGTAGTCTGTCTTTTAAATGTCACCTTGGGAGGAAAGCATTTAAGCAGATGCATGAAGGACAGGCCTAGTGTTAACAGTCCTAATAATTAAATTGGACTTCTGTTTTCCAAGCCATTATATTCCTGAACATCAGCTGCTGAAGAGAGAAACCAAACAAATGCCAACCTTTACTTATCTAGATTAAATTCTTTTTCCAGAAGCAGGCTTCTGACAGGTATAAACCAAATTCAGAATAAGATTGTCACTGGACTTAATTTCTTTCTGAATACTGAGCTTTATAAGAAGGAATACCCTCCAAGTAGAACAAAACTCACCGACTGTGGAGGGAAGGCTGAGAAAGTGGTAAATCAAGCAAAAATCCCATTGAATCCGATAATCCAAGTGCAAGGTGTATAATACATGAGTTTATTAAGATCTTCTATCAAGATCAATAGTGACAGGTATCTTTTGAGTTCATGCAAGAGAAGGCTGGGGATGGAAATTACAGTTATCAGAGTGCAAAAAGTGAATGCATATTGAAGTTGGCTGAAACAGCTTTTCCCTCCGCCCGCTGTACAATTATTTGATTTTTCTTTTGATTTCTTCCAGGCCACTTTGAAATGAAGTAGTTACAGGCTTTTCTGAATGCCTTTTTTTAATAATTAAAAAGGGAAGGGCAGCAAAACATTTAGAAAAAGAAAGATGGGCAGCACCTTGGATAAAGAAAATATCCTCCCTTTGATTTCATGTAGATGACTTCTCCAATTTTGAAGTCGACTGATCTCTTGGGTCTACAACTACAGTACAGATAATTGAACAAACCGTGTTGCATTACATTCTTGATTAAATTATCTTTCCATTGATATATAATTTTATGGTACTACTCCCCCCCAAAAAAAGGTGGTGTTATTAATCATCAAACTTCAAAAATACACTTTCCCCAAAAGGTTTCCACAGTTTGGGCCACTACTGTATGAGTCAGTTGCCAAGTGTTTGAATTTTGACCATCTGACCATGGGGATGCTGCAACAGTCAGAGGTGTTGTAACTTTGAACGGTCACTAAATGAACTGTCGTAAATCAAGGACTACTTATATTGTAATTCAGAGAAGAGTATTCTCTTCAGATTCCTAGGCAAGCAGGGAGAAAGAAAGAAAGTAATCAAAAAGGTCTCTAAAGTGATGTCAACTTTCCCTTGCTGAAGTCACACTCTTAAGGGATTGGTCCCAAGAGTATGTGGCCCTTAATAGAATTATTGGTGCAGCATCTACCTCCCTCTTAAGTACTTTGACTAGCATGCTTCATGGATCCAAAAGGTTGTTCATTGCTTTTAGACTCTAAAGGACCTTGATGATAATGTGTGTTCTGGCATCTGATGTGCTTAAAATTAATGATGTATGGTGGTCCTTTACTTTAATTAAATAGGTGTTGTCCTGCTCTAAGTTGCAAACATAGAAATTCTGGATCTCTGCAGATGTCTTCCTAACCATCAACTCACCATG